>NC_060164.1:465990-529187 GCF_021292245.1 Micropterus dolomieu | reverse complement strand
TAATTCTCTGTATTTCTACAGCTCTCTTACTAGCCTCACATCCCCTGTAGGCCGAGCTGTGTTCTCCTCCACAGTTACAGCATTTTAGCTTAGCTCCATTTACGCATTTCCCGTACTCATGTTCACCACCGCATCTTCCACACCTTTGTTTGCCCTTACATACAGCTGCTACATGTCCATATTTTTGACACTTAAAGCACCTCAGAGGTGGGGGAACATAATGTTTGACATCGTAGCACATATAACCTATATATACCTTAGATGGTAGACTTTCCTCATCAAAAACAATCATAACAGACAAGCTGTCACATCTTTCACCATTACGTGTTGTTTTCAAGCGTTTTGCCTCAGCTACCTGTACTCCTTCCACATTTTCCTTGACTTGTTCTACTGACATATTTGTGGGTATTCCCGAAATGACTCCTCGAACCTTCTTTGTATTATTGTTGATCAATGATCCTTGCACTCCCTTACCTTCAATTTTGTTAAGCCGAACAGCCTTCCCTTGCTGATCAGTGTCCCTGCAAAAAACCATCAGTGCTCCATTTCTCATTACTCGTGCACTTTTCACATTGCCAACCAACTTGTTTATAGCTTTTGTTAATAAATTATCTGACGAAACATTTATACATTTATCTCCTGAACCTCTCTGCAAAATAGCCTAACTTTTAAATCTTAAATTAACAGATCCTTCTCACTGCATGACACTGAATCAGTGCATTTTATTCATTCATTTAAAGTCTGTTATTTACAATCCCTGCTCCTTGTATTATGGTTTTCTATTTTATGATGCCTAGTGTCCAATCTTAAGATGTTTGACGTTTTTTCACCCATCTCTACAAAGTGCAGTATTGTACGTAGAGGAACAAAAATGGTCTCTTCCCCCTGGTCTCTTTATCCACACTGCTTTTACTTCGATCTATACTGAGTCTTCATTTCTGTCTCTCTGACTGTCTTTGCCTAAAGGAGTATATCTTCACACAATCACATGTTCATACAGCCTACGCATTCATTGACACAGTTGTAGGTTGCTGTAATCATTCTTCATGTCTATATACATGACGCGCTACTACAAAATCCACAGTCGTCATTCTGTGCAAAAAAATGCATCCTTAGATCAGCAGAAGCTAACATGAGGCCAGGACATAGCCAGGAGATTGATGTTGAAAACTGACACTTCCCCTGCAGCCCTGCAGGATTTGATACTCATCCTACCAGTTTCTGGATCCATATATATGTTCAGGATTGTTCAGAAATGTTATATTAAGACAGGATTGATAGTGGAGAGTTTAGTGTCTTAGCCTTGAAGCATTTGAGAAATCTGGCTCAGAGATTTAGCAAGAATTATAATGACAGGCAGTGTTAGTGCCTCTCCTCCCAGCACATTCTATTGCCCTGCACAGACACATTGTAAGTCACATATGCACAGCAAGTTCAGTTTCCTCATCACAGAGAGTCCTCAGCCGGTGGAAACAGCTAAATAATGTCTTCTGTTTATCAGGGGCTTTCCAAAATCTGAAAATGTCATAGTGATGTCATCAAGGTTACCTTGGCTCCACATGGAAACAACAGATTTATATAAACTGGGGGCGTAGAGTTTCAGAGATGTGAGCATTTACCAGAGGTTATCAAGTTCCCTGCATTGTGGGAAATGTAAGATGCACTGTTTTGATAGCCTGACCCATACCAGACTAAAGCTCGAATATCTTGGTTTTTGCTGAACTGATTTTGTACCTTTTCACCTTCTTTTTTTCAGTCCCCCAACTTTATGGAGGTGCAGTAGGCCTACTGCGCCTCCATAAAGTAAATGACTGCTTTAACAGAAAATGGGAAATAGGCAAGTTCAGGTTCAAACATTATTGTCCCTCAATGGGAAATTTGATTTACAGTAGAGGGCTAAGACTAAATAAAAACAGAAAACAAACTAACATTGATAGAGACATGGGCATTAATCCCAACCGTTACAGCGTACAGCATGTTTGTTAAAAAGTACTAAAAGAATTGAAATGGTAGCATCGCCATCATAAAGTGCTTCTGAGCAGTGCAGTCAGCAGCTCAGGCTCAGTGCAGATTTAATGCCCTTGGGACAAGCTCTTCCTCAGCTTTAGAATTAAAAACACTCGCTGGGTTGGCTTGAAGTTTTCATTAAAACTTAAAGTGTGATTAGTGATTGTGGCCAGGTAGGAATGTTCCACTGCATCCACAGGCGGGTTGTTAACAGGGGTAATGTTACTGGCCCCTCGTTTTGGCACGTTCATTTCCTAATTAGAAGTCACCATGTCCTGCAGTAAAGTGACCTGGAAAGTAAGCTTCCTCAAATGCAGCATTATTTTCTGTGAGAAGTCCAACCAAGGACAGTGCTTTCACAAAACGTGTCTGTCAGTGATGTTTGCCAAAGAACGCACTGTTAGATAATCTGGTAGACATGCACATGTAGCCTACCCTACAAAAAAAAGAGAAACCACGGAAGACAAATATAGAAGGCAGGGGTCATGAAATAATCGACTGAAATATTTATTATATGGTTAGCCTATATGTAGGCCTATAAAGTTGCCATTTTTACACGTTGACTCTTATGAATGACTAATGTCAAGTTATTCCCTCTAGTACTAGTAGGCTATTACATGACAAAGCAATGTCACTAAATGTTTTGCATCCGTTTCCGTCACCAATAAATCGTGATTATAAACAATGCGAGGCTGTTTTTATTCAGGCCCGGTGATTCTCCGCCTCCGAAGTGGCCTCTGGGATTGCAGTTCTGAAGAAAAGTCCAGTGCTGTCAGTGAGTCAGCAGCAGGACTTCAGGCTCCATCAGGCAAAGCGCGTGGAGGGCTGTTGTTGGAGCTTCTCGTGCTGCTCGCGAGCGCTCACTGGCCCGTTTCCAGAAGCGCTAATGTGACAACCAAGTGGATGTAGCGTGAGACGCGCTCCGCGGGTTTATAGATTTGTGTTTTTATTCAGGTCACCCTCGGAGCAGCGCGCCGACACCCGCCAACGAGCCCGGAGCCCAATGTTTACTTCTCCGGCGTGTCTCCTCCAGCCAGGGGAAAGGAATGTTTTGGTCGGTTGTACATTATTTTATGATACGTAGCTAAATTGAAACGCCACCATGTTTGTGTCGGCATACACTGAAGTTGCTGTACGGATAATGCACTAGCTAACAGCAGCTGGACAGCGAGCTGTTGTCGACAACTGCACATCCTCTCCGGCTGCATGATGGCGATGTTCCGGAGCTTTGTCTCGGCGAGCGCTCAGCTCCGTCAGCAGCAGCCGCAGCAGCAGCAGCCCGGCAGCGGCTCAGGCTCGCTGGCAGCCCCGGCGGAGGGCATCGAGAGCCAGTTCTCCTGTCCCATCTGCCTGGAGGTCTACCACAAACCCGTCAGCATCGCCAGCTGCGCTCACACGTAAAGCAGCTACTTCTTGTTTTGATGTGTGTTGTTGTGTTTATTGAAGCAGGCAGCTTCGTTTGTCTTTGTGCGCGTGTGTGTAAGTTAACAGCTAACCCTGTCTGCAGCCTCAGCAGGTACTGATCCACCTGAGACTAGATCCTAAACACCAGGAGATGGTGGATGGGGTTATTTAGCATTATCTTCTAATAATGAATTCAAACCACATAGTTGTTTTTGTTGTTTTGTGCTACAAATGAAAATAATTCTTTGCCAAACCAGCTTTAAATGAGATGCATCTGTGTTTAGGGATTTTTCCAGCAACATAATAGGTTTACAAACAGAGGCCAGGATGTTGTTTGATAGGGCTGAACAATTAATCGAAATCTTCTGCAAATCGCAATATGACCTACTACAATTTTCCAATTGAAAAATGTGTGTCAGAATACCTTTTTAAATTAAATATTTTCATGCTGCAGAGATCTCCTGGCCTACACACCATATTCTACAAACATCTCCCTGCAAACATCACACTATAACCATTTAATGTTTTTCAATGAAATGATAATAATAATGTAAAAAAGATAATTCCCTCCAGTATCGGAAAATCATATCGCAATTGCAATATCAGTCAAAATAATCACAATTTTTTCAAAATAGTTCAGCCCTATTGTTGGATCGTAATGTCATCAAGTTACTGTGATTTACAGTATACACAGGACAGGTTGATGGGTGATGACAGACGGCTCTGTGAAATGTCCTGTTCTGTACATAACTTGCTCACGATTCGATGATATGCAAATGAAATGGATTCACACCAACAGTGTTCATTTGTGACCCTTATCAGTACCTACCTCAACAATGCAGTATAGGTCGAGCTATACATTTACACAGATGGGTTTAGATTTACACATCACCTGGCATGTGAGGTGTCCCATTTACTTGTTCCTGCTTCCTCTGGGCATTATCTTTCAGCACTGTTCACTCTCCACACATGCACCATCCACTGCAGCTTTTCTGAACTGATTTGATCTTGTGTGATAAGACTGTGGCAGTGGTGAGTCTCACTATTTCACAGGTTTGCAACACACTGACAGGGCTGGAAAAGAAATGTCAGTCCGTTTTATTATGCATGTGTTTTTAAAATTAAGACATAATAAAATACATGTATGTCTTATTTTATCGACATTAAGTCCAAATGCACAGTTTTGTAATGAAACAAAAATTACACCATACTCAGATGTGGATAGTTAAGTGTAATATACAAGTATGGCATTTATTATCAAGTTATTTAATTAATCAGCAGAAAACACAACCAACTCAAAATAGGCAGTTGTGTCATGTTCTGGGGATGAGCACAGCTGAAGTGTATTTGTTTGCATGTGCTTTATCACACCTTTAGTCAAACAGATGTGGTAGGGTGCAGGAGTACCGTTGCCACCTAACTCTGCAGAGACCGGGCCTTGATTCCCTGCAGTGGTGTCTCAGGAGTGGTAGTGTGTCCCAGTGAACACTAGTGGGAAGCTCCTCACTGAGAGGTGACCTCATGTGACACAGAGAAGGCACCTGGCTGTCTGCAGCACTCCACAGGCCTCCTCAGTTGACTGCAGCACATGGGGGAGAAAACCAGGCCAAAATCCTGCAAAAAATGAAACTAAGCAAGCTGTCAGTCATCACACTGACTAAAAAGTTTGTCACTCTGCATGTTGTATGAAAGGTTATGGCAGACATTGGGATAAAACACCAACAGAAAGCTAGACGCTTGTACGTGTTTGAGAGCTCCACTTTGTATTTTGCTTTGTTTTCATAATGATTTACACCTGAATGAGCGGTTGCTGTGGGGTAAAGAGGAATTTTAAAACCAAGGTGATCCATCACATGCGTCTTACATTATATGTAATTAGAGAGGCGTTAGCCAGAGATGTGCATTTCTAATCTATCTCAGTCTGGAGCTGAAAAGAACAACAAAGAGCAGCCCAGACCTCAGGTCGCCTCAGTTCTATTTCTAGTCCGAGGAAGAATGCAGCTATTTTTACTCCTCTGCTGCTGATGAGGATGGATGAAACACTGACACTAATGCTTGCTTTTCACTGGCCCGTGCACACACATACAGCTGTACAGGGAAACTGCTGGCGTCTCCAGTTGAAGCTTTCATTTGCCGTATACTTGTTGAATGAGTGAATCTGCCTTGAACAGATCATTTTCGCTCAGAATGAGTCATGGCCCGAGCGTTCCTCGCAGAGACAGGTTCTGTGTGTCGTAGTGTACATCCGTCACTTCTTCAATGTGAAGCAAATTTGGATAAATTGAGCAACAACAGGGCAGTGTTCTTTCGGATTTCTTCGATTGAAGAATTCTGAATATGGTGGTAATTGTAATTTCACACAAGTGGATGGTGTCTTCTTTATAGAAGAGGGTTATGCATAGGTTTGCAACTTTGTATTTTGTTTAATGTAGTTATAAATTCAGTGTCTTGGGAAAAAGCCTTTTGAAGACTGGTTTATTTTGACTTTCCATAGGCTAACTGATTTATGCAGAATAATAAACAATAAATTATTTGATTATAGAAATAATTTTTAGTTTCTTCTCTATTATTATTGAAATATCCAGGAGTCTCAAGTTTCTGTCTTGTGGAACAACAGTCTTATTATGCAAATGCAACTTCCAGTAGGGTACCTTAGTGATGGATCCTGCAGCCCACCTAGCTCTCTGTGATGTACTTTTGTTGTGCATCAGTGGAACTGTGGGGCAGAGGTGACCTAAAGGTTAGAGTGGTGCTCCCTGCAGCAGCAGGACACGTGGAGCAGGAAAGACAGGAAGCAGTGCCGGCCTCTCCTTTGTTACCATCACTGCAGTTCCCGTGAGCAAGAATGTAACCTTTTGCTGTTGTCTGCTGTTCCAGGTTCTGCGCAGAGTGTCTGCAGCCATGTCTTCAGGTGACCTCGCCCCTCTGCCCTCTCTGTCGCGTGCCCTTTGACCCCAAGAAAGTGGAGCGCTCCTCCAGCGTGGAGAAGCAGCTGGCTTCTTACAAAGCACCCTGCAGGGGCTGTAGCAAGAAGGTAGATACTGACCCTTCATTCCCCATGGCAAAACAGTCACAGGTGCAACTCTCCATTGATAAAAAGCATTTATTTATTTACTGCTACTGTGAAAACCTTTCAGGTGCAAGACATTTTAGAAAAGAAATGAACAACAATAAATATAATAAGACATTTTCAACATATAATATAATTACTAACAAAACCAAAACACATATCATTGATTGACATAAATAACCTGATATCATGATTGTGATGTAAACTGTTGGCGATGTGGATGTAAGGACAGAACAGCTGAGCAGTCTGAGTCCTCTGTGAAGATGTGAAGCAAGTGACACTGATAAAGCTGATGAAGTCACGCCTTGCAGGGGAGCCGCTATTCTTGGATAATTGTTATTGATATACAGTTCTAATAGTGTGCACATGTCTGTTCTCAGGTGGCTCTGGTAAAGATGAGGTCTCACATTGCCTCCTGTTGTAAAGTACAGGAGCAGATAGCCAACTGTCCCAAGTTTGTCCCTGTGGTACCCACCTCCCAACCTATACCAAGGTACGCACTCTCTGACCTGACCAACCCTCTATGAAATACAGAAGCTAATGTGGAAGCAGGGCTGTCTCTCTGTAACTCTCTATAGCTCCAGCAGACTGCAGACATTCCATTCCATATATAGTCTGACTCACCTTGTGAAATAAACTCCTAGGCAAATCAGAAAATATGTGATAGGTTGTACATGTACACAAAGTGAACATTGTGAGTCATTAGAGGCCAGCACCTATAAAATGCCAAGACCAGTTAGCAGGATTGAATTAGCTGCTATCAGTAATTCAGCTGTTGACGATGGATGGATGGAGGTAATTCATGTCTTCACTTTGTGTATGTGTGTCCTCCCATATGTAGCAATATTCCAAACCGGTCAACATTTGTGTGTCCGTTCTGTGGGGCCAGAAACCTGGACCAGCAGGAACTGGTGAAGCACTGTATGGACAACCACCGCAATGACCCTAATAAAGTGGTAAGAGACGACTATGTCAGATGCTAGATGACATTATCTAGACCAACTCAGGTGATCCTACATCATAGGAAGTGCTTCCAGTAAGTGCATGAACATTTTAGGATTTCTGGGAACCATTTGAGGTTCTTAGGAAGGTGTTTGTTTTGGGCATGTTCACCTTTATTGGACAGTTGACAGTGAAGAGGATGACAGGAAACAGGGGGAGAACGAGGGGGTATGATACAAAACAAAGATCCCCGGCTGGAATTGAACTGGTGACCTTGCTGTCGGGATGCGCTGTAACATTTAGCAACAAGGCACTGCAGTTATCAGGAACTTTAATATATAATCTAAAGTTATTGTTATTTAAACAACAGTTAGCCTAGATCATCTGGAAAAAGGTGAAGAGGTTTGAGGTGCTGAGCAGACTGCTTTCTCCTGTCTGCTCTCTAACAAATGCATACATGACCAAACATGTACTTTTAAATGTGACGAGGAAAAAGGACAGAGAGCAGAAAAATGACTTACTTCACAAGTCAGTTCAGTGTGTTGACTGATAACTACCCTGATCTTCTTACTCACTGCACACTTTAACCCCCTCATTCTGTGGCTGCAGTTCAGTTCTCTCGAGCCAGTGACGGTGTGAAGTAAAGTGCATGTGAACTAAAGCAGCAGCGTGCTTTACAGATACTACTTATACTTTGCAGGCCCAGATTTTTATAGATCCATGTGGAGCATGGACCAAATGAGCTGTGTTTGCATCTGCAGGTGTGTCCGGTGTGTTCAGCCATGCCGTGGGGAGACCCCAGCTATAAGAGCTCCAACTTCCTCCAGCATCTCCTCCACAGACACAAGTTCTCTTATGACACCTTTGTTGTAAGTCCAGTGCTGTCACAATTTGTTTTGTCCTTTCAAACATTATTTGTATCTTCTACTGAAAGGAAATGAAATTTTAACAATGCTAAAAGAAAACATATTCTCTCACTTCTTCTACACATCGTTAGATTCTCCAAATTTACACTGTTATACAAACTGCACACTCACTACTTTACGTTGTAGCAAAGTGTCATTTCTTCAGTGTTGTCACATGAAAAGATAGAATAAGATATTTACAAAAATATGAGGGGTGTACTCATTTTTGTGAGATACTGTATGTTGCTTATTTCTTATTTCTTAAACTTATTTTAAATGAGTTTATTAAAATCATCCCACAGTGGCCAGGTAGTATTTAAGCAGGGGGCTAATCTTGGCTCAGGGGCCCCTGGTTTGATCTGCGTTTTACAGACTATAGTAAAAAATGCTCACATTGTCCACGGTGTTTAGTACATATAGTCACATAAAATGACTTTTATCTTGCACATATACAGTAAATACTAACTTCCTGTGGATCAGCCTCCTTAAATAATGGATGGCCTATATACTGTATGCGTTGTTTTAGATTAGGTTTGCATTGTGTGGTTGTAGTCACTTGCAGTTTTTGTTCTTTTGTTGTGTTTTGTCAGGACTACAGCATTGATGAAGAGGCAGCACTGCAGGCAGCTCTGGCACTGTCACTGGCTGAAAACTGACAACAGTCACACCACCACCACCACCATCATCTCACCGTTAGCACCAGCTCCACAATTACTACTCTGCTGCTGTTCTTCCAGGGCTCAGACGGTATCATCCAGCCCACTGGCTCCCGCAGTGACATCACAGAGATCCGCATCGCAGAGAAGTCGAGCAGCTTAAGATTTGGTCATAACCCTGTTTCGTTTTCATGCCAAGGATTTGTTTCTGGTGTAGCAGTCTGGCCAGATTGCTAGACTAAAGTATTTCGGATGTATCTTCATTCACTGCTTCATTTGGATTTGGTGGTTTAGATGCAAAAGATCATGTGGCTTTGGAATGGATCCATTGACCACATCAAGATAACCAAACAAAAGCCATCACACATTGACTTTAAATATCCCAACCTACAGCTTGGAAACAGTCCATCCACTCAGTTTCAGTTCACCTGACAGTGGTCTCTGACCACTAGTCTCTTACTAGGAAGTCCTGACTGCTGGAACTTACTGTGAGTAACTTTGGTGATGGTCACATGCTCCAGTTACTTCTACAACTCTAGTCTGCAGTGATCAATTTTGATGAGTTAACATAAAGTAGCTTGCCCACAAGAGCTAATTAGGACACAGTGTGCAAAGGTAAACAGAAAATATTCATCTCCACAAATGGATGCAACTGCTCCAGAGCTGGTATGTTGTATTTTGCTCTTACCAGACAACACAAAGTTCTGTAGTCAGTAAAGCAGCACTGGCGGGCTTGTTGACAAACACAACAGAAGAGTTTCTCCTGTTGCTGAACTCTCTGTAGGAAATGAAAGGCTTTCAGAAGAGTCGTTGACTGAGCTGCTCGTTGCGTGGCTGCATCGTAACACCTACAGTGGTACTGGCCATGACGTCTTCTAATGGTCATGGTGAATGGGTTAAAAGTAAGCCCCTCCCCCCAATGGCGCCAGAACATCATGCACGGAGAGGCTAAAATGTAACCAAATGAGGCTGAATGCTCTCCAATATCTGACCTTATTGTTTCACTGTGGTGACCTGGTGGAAACCCCCAAAACATTTGTTCTGGCCCACACTGCCACACTGGATGTGTCAATCCTGATGTGCATGTGTTATGAATATTCTGCCTGCACAGACAACTGGCAGACATTCTGCATTATTTAGAGAGACTCTGGACAGTTGTCCCTGTAATATTATATTGAGAAAAATACCATAAATACGGTGTTGAGTAGCTACAACAGAACGTATATTACTATGTGATCAATGTGGATAAAGTCATGAGGTATAAATACAACACTGACATCATAGGAGTAATTTGAATGATTAAAATCTAAAATAAGCTCACTGTTAAGTCATTAAACCGTACCACATATGATGTAAGAATCAATAGGAGGAAATGATACAGGGCTTTAAAATCCTATGAGTTTATATTTTATTGATTTCATCTTATTAAAATTTTTTTTGGCTATAAACATAAAAATTTAAGTGGTTAATAAACCACTTAATAAACTTAACACATTTTTGAGATGATGGACTGAAATGATTCTCCTCAGATTTGTGTCAGCAGCTGGGGGTAAATATCAGTTTGTCTGGAGGCTGATGGATTTAGTGGTGAACTGGAATGTTACAGATTAAAAACCTTAGTTTTTTTATTGAGTGCCACCTTTTCAGCCCCATTACCAGTTTTGCACATTCTACTGCACCACACCACTGTGGAACTAAAGGCCTCTGTCTTTGACTTAACGCTTCCACGTGCTGGAGTGTAAATTTTGTCTTCTGCCCACGTCTGTGAGGGTTTGCGCCGACAGACATAGACATCTGTGTATGCAGACACCCCATGTAGTTTAAATGGACACTTTATTCTGCCCTAGATTCTTACAAGGGCTGTCTATAACCCTAACTCAAACATACTGCCCTGGTTCTTTGCCCGAAGGCTCACGCACAAACTGTAGACACAAAAGCTTAAAATCAGTATGGAGTGTCGTGGAAGCTTCACCTTGGCACAGATGTGACAGGGCAGGCACTGAGATATGATGGTCAGTCTTGATGTCAGATGCTAACAGCAGGTTGTCGGACTTGGCAATATAAAATGTACATTAAAGGAAACAGCATTCTCAGAATAATCAGGTTTTCTATAAATAACTCATCAATGTTTTGAAAGATTGAATTCAACCGACATCGGATACAAATGCCAGAAGCTCAGCTGTAGCTTATCCATTACTGTCCATCCCAGCTTCACTGAAGACGACAGAAGGGACCTAAAGAGACGACAGACTTCAGAGCTTCATGTGCAGCTTGGACAGATCAAACTGCACCAGTGAAGAAAGGATCATTTGTCGGAGCAGCTCAGAATGCCATCATGAACTCCACAGGATGTTAACATTTACAACAACAGACATCAGAACCCCATTCACTATCACCCCTAAAAGCAAAGTTGGCCAGTTCCTGTTTTTATTCATGTGAATATTTGCACTTTTCACCATTTATTTTTAACCAGATTGATCTGTCAGTATTAGTTTGGAAAACATCAGATAGGACGGAAGTGCTGGATCGAGGTCTAACCTCCATTTTACTGTTATCTTAAGCTCTTACTACAAGGAATATTTTTATGATCCATCTGCAAGATAGATGAATATAAAAAGTATATTTTTGGAAAATATTTCTGTTTCAAACCTCTGGACTAATATGAAAAATGGGCGTGCAACCTTTTTGGGACACTGTAGTTGAATTGCTGTTAACACACATCCACACACACACACACACACAACACACTTACCTAGGACTAGATGGGACAGGTGTAATGCACATGTTTTTTTATAGTTTAACCAATAGATGGCAGTCCTTCCCCAGACACACTAAGCCATACTGAAACCAACACACACATAGAAATCATGCTTTCTGTGGAGGCAGGTTGTGGAAATAGAACCAGTAACCTGGGTAATGCATTGCACTTTAATTCATTCAGTTTTTTTAATAATAGTTGAAATCCAATTTGTCTGCAGTTACATTTCATTGCAGAATGAGTGTTTTATTAAAAAAAAGTTGACCTTGTAAATTGTAAAAAGGTGTCTTAGGTTAGACGTTATTTAATAGAAAATGTGCCATTTGTTTTGTTCATGTGACAGAGCATTCAAATATTTGTACTTAATTTAAATGGGCAGCACGAGCCATTTTTCTCTTCCAATTATGTTTTGGTGGTCATAATCATTTGAATTGAATGCTCTTTATGCAGCACCAGAACTGACATGCACCCACAGTAAAAACAGGTCACTTGTAAATGACTAATTCTACAGAGGGTTGAGGCCATGTGCAGAAAAACATCCTGTGTTTGTGTCATTGTGGGATGAATGGTAAATGTGGGAGCGAGTATCACATCAGCTGATGCTTTAAGGCAGCTTTTTCGAGTGCAGAGTTGGTCGTGTGAGGGTTAAAACACCTTTCATCGACAATTAGATTCTTTAAAACTGGGTTTAGTTATCTTGAACAACAGACTTTGGCTGATGTGAGTGTCCATGTTTGTTTGTGAACGTTATGTCTGCAACTGGTTCTTATGGGTTCAAAATTTGGTCTGAATTCAAAGATGAAAGTAGGATTAAAGGTGTGCTCAGACTGGACATGGGGCTGATGTTGTTCTTTGCATTAATTGGCTGCTGGAGTGACTTCTATTTTGCCCCAAACAGGTGACAACCGAGCTAGCAAAGCAAATCAGTGTCCTGTGTTTGTGTGACAGTTGAGCCTCTGTCTGATGTCAAAATGCACCAGAATTCCATTCTTTGTTATTTTCTACCACACTGCTATTCATTTTTCTTTTCTCTGCACATTCATGGATTAAAGTCATGGCGATAAGCCCAAATCTTTCGCTCATGTTTTGAATCCACACAGATGTTTTTTCAGCTTAATCTGCGCTGCCAGGGCAAATCTGTGCTCTCACATGTTTGCATTGACTTAAAAAGCAGCTGTAAACTTGGCTTCAGGTCCAGTCTGAATACACCTTTAGAAGGATTTTGTCTTTAATTTCAGGATTCAGATGTTTTTGAAACTCCTAATTGAGAATTTTCTTCTTCAAAATTATCAGAAAGTTCCGAAAGACTGACGGTGCGTATGAACAGTGAAAAGATTAATCTCTAAAGTCATGTCATTATTCCACTAAATAAAATAAAATGCATATCTTGCTTAAAATATAAAAAAAGGTTTTCACATAAATTAAAGCCATTTACATTTTTGAGTAGGTTTCAACGCCCTTGCCTCACACAAACACAACTATTTCTTCTGTTTGTAGGTTTTTATATTTATATTAGCGCTCTTTATAAATGTTTGTTACCTTCTTACCTCCGTAGCAGACTTCTTTTTTGTTGTTTGTGTACTACTATTTATCTGCTTCTTTCTGAACTCTTCAGTTGAACACATTTCCCAAAGAAATGTAAATAATCTGTTGTTTAATCCTTGTTTTTGCGTTGTTGCATTTAATATTTAGTGAAACTGTTACTTGTCACTGATCAGCCGTACAGATTATAGTAGCTCAACAGTCACATACACAGAGAAATATGAAGGTCAACAGCAAAGTGTGTTGGACTGAAGAATACTGTAGAGGCTTTGTACATAGATAACAAAGACTTTCTTAACCACCATTGATGCAAACATGGAGATGCATGAAAACGGTCTGGCTTGTAAGGGTTAAAGGATTGGTTCAGATTTTTTTTAAGACTATCTAAAAACAATCGTCACATGTTATATGTACGTTGAAAGAGTTAGCAGTTGCTACAGTATAATGATTCCTCCTCTTCATGCTTGCCTATAGCAATTCACTACACAGCAAACATAGATAGATGGATAGATAACTTTATTGTCTGTTCCAAAGCAGTGATAGAAATTCTCCTTCAACAAGGCTCATTAAAACACACAAAACAGCAGCTGTACTGTGTCTATTTTATGTCATGCAAGCTAATTTGAGGCTCTAGGGGTGTGCATTCACTTAATCAAGTGAGTATAAAGAGCCAAAGAAAACCAGAACTTCTGGGTTCTGAAAGAAAGCATCATTCAGAATACCACTGACATTTCTAACTACGCTTATAACTAATAATCCTGTCTTGGAACAGTGCCTTTCTCACCAGTATGGCTTGTTCGTATGAAGAGGACTGTAGTTAAAAGAAAATTTATCTAGTGTCATTTATTAAGTATTTTTAGCTGCCTCTAACAAACACCATTTTCTATGAGCCCTAGACATTCGGGGGCTAAATATTACGTCTTAGAAAAGGCAAGTCCCTGGGCAAGTTGAGGTGTAATAACACTAGGCAGACAGGACTGTATGCTGTATATGTTTTTAGACAGCAGAAAGTAGAAATAGAACATTGAGAGGAAACACAAAAGGTAATTTTTTACTAAAAACACTTTGGAAGGTCTGTGCATATTGTCCGCATTTCTTACAGCGTAGCTACAAAGGGCATGCTACATGGGTAGTATGGAGCGGAGGGACGATAACAGGGACTATGGCTCTTTCAAAGTACATATAATGTGAGTATTGTACGTATGATAGGCAGGAAAAATCCTAACATCCTTTAAATATAGTGATATACATGCTGCTAGTTAGCTGTCTAATTAGCCAGTAGGCTCATTTAGCACCAGCATGCTAATGCTGCTTTCTACTTGCACAGCAGGTACTGTTTAGCCTGCTAATTACAGTAACAAAACCACTGTTGCTCATTACTCAAAGACCTCCAACTTCACTAGTAGAACCTTAGCCAACTGGCTAATAGGGTGTCAGGGACTGTGAGTTTATTGTAAGATGGCCCGATAAAGCCTACTTTTGAGCTGAAGTGATATTCAGTAGGTTATTTTAACCTTTGGTATTTAGATCCCTGATGAAACCTGAACGGTCTCAGCTGGTCTTTGACAGCCATATCTTGCCCTACCAGCTGCTTTAAAGGGACACTCCACAGATTTTTACACAGAAAGGTCAGTTTACTAGTTAGTCCAACTCAGTCTGAAAACAATTCTGTCTTCTCTGGCTCTGGAGGAGCATTGTCCAGTCTTAGAAAATATAATCCTGATGATGCCATAGTGATGTAATCAGGGTGACATCAGCTTGGACATTTCCAATTTATTTTTACAAAGATTACCAGACAAGAAGGATCTGAGAAAGAGATGACCAACCAGCAAAACACACCATAACGACACTTAACACCAGTTGAATTTCACTGAGGGAGTGTTTGTGTGGAAAGAGATGTTTTCAGACAAATGTGTAAAGTGCAGACATGTAAATTCAGTCAGCCTTCGGTATGATTTAATATGCATTCTTTATAAACATGGTAATAATAACAAGTGTTTGCAGTGACACTGCTGCTGGCAATGAGGATGATCATTGTAATGATGTCTGGGTTTTGGTGCTGTTGCACTGCTTGGGGTTTTATCAAAGCACTATTAGGATGTTTTGTAGCAAATTTTGTCCTTTTCCCATTAAATAAAATGCAAAACACTGAATATATACTTAAACAGTATGCCTGAGTCACTGTGTCAAGTGGTTTTGTCAAAATTGTGGTTGTGGAGTAAATGTGTGAGAAGAATTAAGCCAACAGGAAACTGTTGAACAGATAAGATAAGGTTATAAAACTGAAAACAGCATTTTCAAAGTAAGGGACGGGGAGCAAGATAATGAACCAATCATTCATTTTTAGAATAATTTTTATATTATCCATTATTAATAATTTAGTATTATTGTACTGTACAAGACTTTCCTGTGTCATAATGATTCTGTAAACTGATAACATGTCAATTAATTTGTGTTTTAAGCTTGTTCAGCTTCCTCCATGTGGTCAAAACAAAATCAGATAATGCAGCTTTGATGAGTTTGTTTCATTCCCATATGCATGGAACATGCCATTAGAGGGGACGTGAGAAAATATGTCTTTCGTAATTTGGGTGACCCAACCCTTTAATAGATGAGTTAAAAATATATGCACAGAAATTACTGCAAAGACACACACATATACACTCTTTCAGTCACGGTGGAAAAAGAGGTGGAGTCTAATGCTTGGTTTGGCATAGATGGAAATGTTAGCGCCTCCCTGAGCTGCTTTTCCACAGCGAGTGCACAGACGTTTCCAGGTCCAACACTCCTGTCTGTCTCTACACCACCACAACACCCCCACCCTTCCCTCTCCAGAAAAAAAGAACACCCTTCTTTTCTCAGTTCACCTATACCAACATTACCTCACACACTCATGATGCACAAAGGTCCGGTTCCTGAATCAAACCAATGTGAGGATGATAAATTGTTTTCGATTTCTAGTTGATCTAATTTGCGTTCACAAAGGCAAAACAAACAATCAATTCTAAACAAAAGCCATGTGATGTGAAAGCCAGCTGATACAACATTCATTATAACCATGAGTGACTTGAAACTTGGACTCTTTTTCAGAGACTTGACTTGCCCTCTCGCTCAGAGACTTGACTTGGACTCTTGCTGAGAGACTTGAGACTTGACTTGGACTCCTGCTCAGAGACTTGAGACTTGACTTGGACTCTAGCTCAGTGACTTGAGACTTGACTTGGACTCTTGCTCAGAGACTTGAGACTTGAAATGGACTGTTGCTCAGAGACTTGACTTGGACTGTTGCTCAGAGACTTGAGACTTGACTTGGACTCTTGCTCAGAGACTTGACTTGGACTGTTGCTCAGAGACTTGACTTGGACTGTTGCTCAGAGACTTGACTTGCCCTCTCACTCAGAGACTTGACTTGGACTCTTGCTCAGAGATTTGAGACTTGACTTGGACTGTTGCTCAGAGACTTGACTTGGACTGTTGCTCAGAGACTTGAGACTTGACTTCTCGCTCAGAGACTTGAGACTTGACTTGGACTCTTGCTCAGAGACTTGAGACTTGACTTGGACTGTTGCTCAGAGACTTGAGACTTGACTTGGACTCTTGCTCAGAGACTTGACTTGCCCTCTCGCTCAGAGACTTGACTTGGACTGTTGCTCAGAGACTTGACTTGGACTCTTGCTCAGAGACTTGAGACTTGACTTGGACTGTTGCTCAGAGACTTGACTTGGACTGTTGCTCAGAGACTTGACTTGGACTCTCGCTCAGAGACTTGACTTGCCCTCTCGCTCAGAGACTTGACTTGGACTCTTGCTCAGAGACTTGAGACTTGACTTGGACTGTTGCTCAGAGACTTGACTTGCCCTCTCGCTCAGAGACTTGACTTGGACTGTTGCTCAGAGACTTGAGACTTGACTTGGACTGTTGCTCAGAGACTTGACTTGCCCTCTCACTCAGAGACTTGACTTGGACTCTTGCTCAGAGACTTGAGACTTGACTTGGACTGTTGCTCAGAGACTTGACTTGGACTGTTGCTCAGAGACTTGACTTGGACTGTTGCTCAGAGACTTGACTTGCCCTCTCACTCAGAGACTTGACTTGGACTCTTGCTCAGAGATTTGAGACTTGACTTGGACTGTTGCTCAGAGACTTGACTTGGACTGTTGCTCAGAGACTTGACTTGCCCTCTCACTCAGAGACTTGACTTGGACTCTTGCTCAGAGATTTGAGACTTGACTTGGACTGTTGCTCAGAGACTTGACTTAGACTCTTGCTCAGAGACTTGAGACTTGACTTGGACTGTTGCTCAGAGACTTGAGACTTGACTTGGACTCTTGCTCAGAGACTTGACTTGGACTGTTGCTCAGAGACTTGACTTGGACTGTTGCTCAGAGACTTGACTTGGACTCTCGCTCAGAGACTTGACTTGGACTGTTGCTCAGAGACTTGACTTGGACTGTTGCTCAGAGACTTGACTTGGACTCTCGCTCAGAGACTTGACTTGCCCTCTCGCTCAGAGACTTGACTTGGACTGTTGCTCAGAGACTTGAGACTTGACTTGGACTCTCGCTCAGAGACTTGACTTGCCCTCTCACTCAGAGACTTGACTTGGACTCTTGCTCAGAGACTTGAGACTTGACTTGGACTGTTGCTCAGAGACTTGACTTGGACTGTTGCTCAGAGACTTGACTTGGACTCTTGCTCAGAGACTTGACTTGGACTCTTGCTCAGAGACTTGAGACTTGAAATGGACTCTTGCTCAGAGACTTGACTTGGACTGTTGCTCAGAGACTTGAGACTTGACTTGGACTGTTGCTCAGAGACTTGACTTGGACTGTTGCTCAGAGACTTGACTTGGACTCTCGCTCAGAGACTTGACTTGCCCTCTCGCTCAGAGACTTGACTTGGACTCTTGCTCAGAGACTTGACTTGGACTCTTGCTCAGAGACTTGAGACTTGACTTGGACTGTTGCTCAGAGACTTGACTTGCCCTCTCGCTCAGAGACTTGACTTGGACTGTTGCTCAGAGACTTGAGACTTGACTTGGACTGTTGCTCAGAGACTTGACTTGCCCTCTCGCTCAGAGACTTGACTTGGACTGTTGCTCAGAGACTTGAGACTTGACTTGGACTGTTGCTCAGAGACTTGACTTGGACTGTTGCTCAGAGACTTGACTTGGACTCTCGCTCAGAGACTTGACTTGGACTCTTGCTCAGAGACTTGAGACTTGACTTGGACTCCTGCTCAGAGACTTGACTTGCCCTCTCGCTCAGAGACTTGACGTGGACTCTCGCTCAGAGACTTGACTTGCCCTCTCGCTCAGAGACTTGACTTGGACTCTAGCTCATAGACTTGAGACTTGACTTGGACTCTTGCTCAGAGACTTGAGACTTGACTTGGACTCTAGCTCAGTGACTTGAGACTTGACTTGGACTCTAGCTCAGTGACTTGAGACTTGACTTGGATTCTTGCTCAGAGACTTGAGACTTGACTTGCCCTCTCGCTCAGAGACTTGACTTGGACTCTAGCTCATAGACTTGAGACTTGACTTGGACTCTTGCTCAGAGACTTGAGACTTGAACTTGCACTCTTGCTCAGAGACTTGACTTGGACTCCTGCTCAGAGACTTGAGACTTGACTTGGACTCTAGCTCAGTGACTTGAGACTTGACTTGGATTCTTGCTCAGAGACTTGAGACTTGAACTTGCACTCTTGCTCAGAGACTTGACTTGGACTCCTGCTCAGAGACTTGAGACTTGACTTGGACTCTAGCTCAGTGACTTGAGACTTGACTTGGACTCTAGCTCAGTGACTTGAGACTTGACTTGGACTCTTGCTCAGAGACTTGAGACTTGAACTTGCACTCTTGCTCAGAGACTTGACTTGGACTCTTGCTCAGTGACTTGAGACTTGACTTGGACTCTAGCTCAAAGACTTGTGAGCATCTCTGGGCGGAAATGGCGTTCGATTATTTTCCGAAATACTTACAGAACCGTACTTTAATGTACTGTTGACTCCGTTTTTTAACTTTGACATGACACTGCTCAACAGATCACTGGAATCCATTCTCTGCCATTTTATCGCTGACTATTTTATACACACCACTACACGGCGGAGAGAGGTTGTTTGGCCCGCACAAGAGTTCGAGTTTCATTTCAAATGAATCCCAAGATTGCAATATCAGGACCACACACGAGTGCACATTCAGGTTGTACACATTCAGATATACTGAATAATCACTTGGTTAGGTAAGCATGGGAGCATTATTTGAAATAGTGCCACCTGGATTACATTTTTAATCAACAGAACGAGGTAAATTTTCAATGAACGTATCTGAAACGTTGCAAAATGTCCACAATGAGCCAAACTGCACTGACATCTTGATTCCTACAATATCTGCTTGCAGCAACAGTGGCATGTCTGGACTGTTTCTGACCTATGCAGGGGTGGTGACATCAAGTCCCCATGGAATTACAACTTCCGGGTCCCTCATGTGATGCGCACTGGCCACAAAATACTTTTTTATAGACATACATTGTAAAAGAACTTGTACACACCCTATTCCACATGTGGCAAATGTCTTGGTAACAAGCATAACCCAGTGTCATTTCCAGGGCATCAGAGTCTTTATGGAAATACACACATGCACTGTGGAAAATACCAACATAATCTGCCATTGTGTCTATTACTACCCCCACCTATCACGCATGCACACACACATATTTTTTACTGTATCTGCTGGCCTAATACTGTAGCCTAATAATAGGCCTCATGCCTTGACAGCAGCTAAATCCGGCAGCGCTGTCTTGTATTACTGACTCAGAGTAAGATGGAGAGCTGCCCTCATGCCTAATATAACAGCTTTCCATGTATTTATAGGCCTGCAGGGAGTCAGAATAGCATCTGTGTGTATTGAAACTGAACGTGGCTGACTGGTTGGGAATATTTAGACCTTGTTCCACAGACAGTTACTATTCATAGCATTCCATTACATCACAACAGAGCCATTCTGGTGGACAAACAACAGGTGCTCAGACTTATACTACAGGTGTAGGGCAGGGCAAGTTTGTGCAGCATTGTGACAGCAAGTCAAGTGTCTTTGCTGCTGGTGGAAACACTTAGATCATCTTTTTATTTAACTGTACATTCCATCAGCAATTGGCTTTTAGAAACAAAATGTCATTAGGCCTGTGACTAGCTGTGGATGTGATACCCTGCCCAATCTTTTCTTTATTTGTTCATTTTTTTTCTGTGATGGTTTTGGTGACAAGTAACAATGACAACATTGATGTTGGTCCTAACCTGTGTACTTTTGTTTGTTTATTTATGTATTTATGTATACCATATGTATACCGATCTAGGCAGACGGCCGCCCACCCTAAGTCTAGGTTTTGCTCGAGGTTTCTACCTGCTAAAAGGAATTTTTTCCTAGCCACTGTCAATATGCTTGCTAATGGTGGGAATTGTTGGGTCTCTGTAAACAGGAATGGGCAAAGATACATCAAAATATATATTTTTTTTAAAAAGATACCGAGTACCCTAAGTGTATCAAAATAAACTACAAAATGTAGCAACCAGCCATGTATCGAAATAAACAAATTTTTTGTTTAAAATTTCAAAAATACTCTTTCAAGGTGCCAGGAAATCACTTTACAAACGTTTTATCTATTGTGATCTCTCTCTTCACCAGTACACTGACTAAGCTGATTAAGTGACCAATGTTTGAGAACAACAGCTTTTCCAAAGACTCATAATTGTATCCTAATTTACAGAAGTTAGTTGATGTTTTGTAATGAAGGGCCTGCTTTGCATCATCTGAGCTGCAACAAACACCAGTGGTGAATTGGTTAACAACCTGCTATTTAATGGCATTGCAGCACAATATTGTTATTGGCAATAAGGTGTGCAATATAACAAGTTACACCATCCAGTGGCATTGTAAATGCTATTTTTGTGCAAACCGACAAAAACTTAACAATAGCTGAAAGCAACAAGCTATAGCTTAGTATGAGAGCTGCTATTATTTCAAATAGTTAGCAAGAACATGACATAAATTGGTAAACAATTTATCCTAAATAATGCCAATAAATGCTACTAAAATTAACACCAAATGAACCATAAGAATTGTAGCAATTTATGCTAAAACTGGAAACCTACACGTTTATCACCATGACCATCTGGTCTGGGCAAATTACTGAGTAGGCACCAATCAGACGCAGCATTTTTATGATGTCATCACAAGTAATTAATAATGGCCATCCCTTTTCCGTAAATAATACTACACAGAGTACAGTCTAGACCTGGTCTATGAAAAGTGCAATGAGATAACTTATGATATATATTAATGCTATAAAAATAAGATTTAATTAATTGAACTGAATATCTATATATATTGTACATTTATACTGAATGGCTTGACATTTTTAATAATTGTTGTATTTACTACCTCTCCGGGAACCATCACCTTATCGTGGTGGAGAGGTTTGTGTGCCCCAGTGAGCCTGGAGGCTGTGTTGTCTGGAGCCTAGTGCTCCTGGTAGGGTCTCCCAAGGGAAAGTGGTTCCAGGTGAGGGGCCAGACTGAGAATGGTTCATAAAGATGCCTGATGAAAATACGAGGAAAAGGAGGAGAGACCCTGCCCGGAGGAAGCCCGGGGCCCCCGGTCTGGAGCCAGGCCCAGAGGGAGGGCTTGAGTCCAGCTGGGTACAGCCTGAAAAAGCAACGTGGCACCCCCATCTCCATCCTTCGGACCCATCATCCATAGGAAGATCCACAGGAGTCGGCTGTGCTGCCACATGGGTGGCGGTGAAGGTCAGGGGCCTCAACGGACCAGACCTGGGCAGCAGAGGCCCAGGTCCATCATCCATAGGAAGATCCACAGGAGTCGGCTGTGCTGCCACATGGGTGGCGGTGAAGGTCAGGGGCCTCAAAGGACCAGACCTGGGCAGCAGAGGCTGGCTCTGTGGACGTGGAACGTCACCTCTCTGTGGGGGAAGGAGCCGGAACTTGTGCGGTCGATGGAGCGCTACCAGTTAGATCTGGTGAGGCTGACCTCCACGCACAGTCTCGGTTCTGGAACCATACTCCTTCATAGGGGATGGACCCTATTCTTCTCCGGAGTTGCTCAAGGTGTGAGGCGTTGGGCGGGTGTGGGGATACTCACAAGCCCCCGGCTGAGCGCCGCTACGTTGGAATTTACTCCGGTGAACGAGTTGGTCGCCTCCCTACGCCTTCGGGTAGTGGGGGGGGGGGAAACTCAGACCGTTGTTTGTGCATATGCACCAAACAGCAGTTCAGAGTATTCTGCCTTCTTGGAGACCATGAATGTAGTTCTGTATGGGGCTCCAGTAGGGGACTCCATAGTTCTGCTGGGAGAGTTCAATACGCATGTGGGCAATGATGGAAATACCTGGAAAGGCGTGATCAGGAGGAATGGCCCCACTGAGCAACTTTTCTGCGATCCCTGTGGAGGTTGGGGACATTGAACATGAGTGGGCAATGTTCAAAGCTTCCATTCCAGCATCCGCAGTGGGAAGCTGTGGTCGCAAGGTCTTAGGTGCCTCAAGGGGCGGTAACCCTTGAACACCATGGTGGACACCGGTGGTCAGGGAAGCTGTCCAACTGAAGGAGGTTTTCCGAGATTTGTTGTCTCGGAGGACTCCGGAGGTGGTTGCAAGGTACCGACAGGCCCGAAGAGCTGCAGCCTCTGCTGTGGCAGATGCAAAGCAGCGGGTGTGGGAGAAGTGGAAGGAACACTTTGAGGAACTCCTAAATCCGACTGACACGCCCTCTCTAGTGGTGGCAGAGCTGGAGGCTGATGGGGGTTTCTGGTCAATTTCCCTGGTGGAAGTTACTAAAGTAGTCAAACAACTCCACAGTGGCAAAGCCCCAGGGATTGATGAGATCCGCCCAGAAATGCTAAAAGCTTTGGGTGTGGAGGGGCTGTCTTGGATGACACGTCTCTTTAACATTGCATGGGAGTCAGGTACAGTGCCCAAGGAGTGGCAGACTGGGGTGGTGTTTCCCCTGTTCAAAAAGAGAGAGAGTGTGTGCCAATTACAGGGGTATCACACTTCTCAGCCTCCCTGGTAAAGTCTATACCAAGGTGCTGGAACGGAGAGAATTCGGCCGATAGTTGAACCTCAAATCAAAGGAAACCTGACTGGAACCTGGAAAGGAGTGCCAACTCCAGGTAGGGAATGAGTCCTTACCCCAAGTGAAGGAGTTCCAGTACTTCGGGGTCTTGTTCACGAGTGAGGGGAGATTGGAGCAGGAGATTGGCCGGAGAATTGGAGCAGCGGGGGCAGTGTTGCACTCGCTTTACCGCACCGTTATGACGAAAAGAGAGCTGAGCCGTAAGGCAAAGCTCTCGATCTACCAGTCAATTTTCGTTCCTACCCTCACCTATTTCGTTCCTACCTTTACCTATGGTTATGAAGGCTGGGTCATGACCGAAAGAACGAGATCGTGGGTACAAGCGGCCGAAATGGGTTTCCTCAAGCAAGTGGCTGGTGTCTCCCTTTGAGATAGGGTGAGAAGCTCGGCCATCCGCGAGGAGCTCAGAGTTGAACCGCTGCTCATTTGCGTTGAAAGTAGCCAGTTGAGGTGGTTTGGGCCTCCTGGACGCCTCCCTAGGGAGGTGTTCCAGGCACGTCCAGCTGGGAGGAGGCCTTGGGGAAGACCCAGGACTAGGTGGAGAGATTATATCTCCACACTGGCCTGGGAACGCCTCGGGATCCCCCAGTCAGAGCTGGTTAATGTGGCTCGGGAAAGAGAAGTTTGGGGTCCCCTGTTGGAGCTGCTGCCCCCACAACCCGACCCCGGATAAGTGGATGAAGAGGGATGGATGGATGGATGTATTTACTACTGACTGCTATGTGCAGGCCAAATTCCCCCTCAGGGACACTAAAGTTCTACTCTACATTGCGTTAGGGTTCGACCTAGGGTTCGCATCTGTCCTGCTATGATAGACATGCCTAAGCCTGACTTGTACTATTTGTAGTTATAGGCGTAGTAGAAATATCAAATGGGGTTTTCAATTGAGGCTTTCTTACTTCTTGAACAGAGCTCAGAAGTTCTGGTTTCACTTCGGCTCTCTACTGCTCACTGTAGATGGAATCTTCAGTGAGCAGTCTTCATTGTTATGTGGATGATAGCAAAAAGTACATTTTCTATAACTGCATTAAGCAATGTGTTTCATTTGAGTAGGATATTCATTTCTTGACCTTGGAAGAAGCAGTATGACAAAATAACCGACCACATCAGATGTGCCTCCTCCCCGCTCATCATGTGACTGAGCCATCTCCATGACAACTGAGCAAACTCCACAGGGATGCTCGGATTTTATTGGCTGTGAGATCCGTCGGGGACAATCTAGTGAGATTTTGTCACAATATATTTGATGTTGATACCGGATCAAATGACTGTAAACGAGTCAACACACTACTAGCTATTAAAGGGGTACTGAACATGAAGGTTTTAGGAGCAGTATATAGAATATTTCACTTCCATGAAGTTGGGGGACTCATGAGAAAAAGAATTGTTAAACTCACCGTTCTCACCGTTTGCTGCAATGACTTTATGGGTCAAGACTCTGGATCTTACATTTCCCACAAAGCAACCAACAGCATATTTTCTTTAGATCCTCCTCTCCTGGAGACCAAGGCCAAGCTGAGCTAACCCTGATGACAGTATGACATCACTGGCTTCCACAAGGTATTCTATAAAGCTCACAGGATTCATTAGTAGCCCTACCAAATGACTTATTGATAGTCATGAAAAACCACTTGAGTCCATCTTTATTCTCCTCTCTAACAGAGTTTTGCCTTTTTCAGCTAATTTTATATTGGTATATTATAGTCTCACAGGCCCACCTTACCTGTACGCATTGATGTGGCAGACTGCGTTCCCATCATCTTTATTTAAAATATATTAGATTACCATTAAATTTTTTTTAAGTTCTAAATAACTACATACAACTTTCATATCCACCCTGTCAACAGCTGCCACAGAAATCAGATAGTGGAATAACTTTTAATGAGGTTCTAAACTGACCTTTTGTAAGGATAGGAGTCTTTGTTTGACCACTTGTGGTGCTGCAAAGCAGTGTTCATGCTCTACAGGCTCACAACATATCGCACACACATGCATGAGCGAGCAAAAAAGTTGAGCAGGTGTTTTATATGAAATGCATTCTAAATGTCTCATTAAAGAGACACAAAATGAACTGTGGTTAGAATGAATGTGAAATTGTATTTGTTTACACCAAAATGAAGTTTGGATTTATCACCTCTGGTGTAAAAATGCCTTTCTGTCTGTGACCTTACTAACACCAACATTATCTGTCTGTTATTACACACTGAAACAAGTAAAGAAAAGGTCAGGATTTTTTTAATCAATTGAACAAGCATTTTCAATACAAAAATATACAATTTAACATTGCAGTGTTTTAACAGCTAACTTGAAGTTTTTTCAGTACTTCAACCAGACACCTTAGGATTATTTCAAACAAAATGCAGTTTTGTTTAACTATATAAAGTATATCATAATCTTGATGTGATTCAATACTAACTTAATGTAACTGAATACTGAGTCTGGTATTTGCCAATCCAGCTGATGAGACAGAAGCCTGACCCGTTCTGAATACCTGTAGCACGTCTACCGCTGGAATTTGGCATTAAATCACTTTTTTTGTAAAATACACTGTATCTCTGGACAACACTCTATAATGACTGAGACAGTGTAGTGGGCCCTTGGCCTAACTGAAAGTACTAGTGCTAGTCAGTCAGCCAACGTCACTGTTACCAGGAAAAAGGAGCAAAACATCAACATACCCGTGTGGCTGTTCCATTTCTACTGACTCACTGGAAACCCTTAGCCTAATAAAAAAATCGTTTGTTTGTCATATACACTTAGGTAACTAAGGATGTGGTCTCTGATGGGACGTTAGAGATAATACAAAATGATGTCTTCTGTAAAATAAAACAACGCTGTCATCAAAGTGTCATCACAGCTTTTTTACTCAGCTCAGGCATGTGGTTTCATGAGCCACACACAGTTATGCAAAGATCCTAGCGGGTCTTTTGACACTGTCCCAAAAACACTGTGGTTCAGACTCTACAAAAGGGTATTCTGGAGCAGGTTGACGTCCGCAGGCAGTCAGGACAGCGGGCAGCCTGCTTCTTGGTGCTTGGCCAACAGCGAGATCCTGGAGAAGGTCTTGAAGCAGCTTGCACACTGGTACTTTTTCACCTCAGAGTGGGTTTGGACGTGAGCTCGCAAGTTGGATCGGTCTGCAAAAGCTCGACTGCAGTGGAGGCACGAGAACGGTTTCTCTCCTGCGGAAAGGACCATAGAGATTCATGTCAGTCATAGTGACAGGGGGTTGTAGTAATCCACAGAACCACAACCATATTCTAGCCTCTGGAGCAACCGTAACGCTGGAGTAGCTACAGCAACTAGGATTATAGTAGAGCCTGGGGCGGAAACAAAAAAGAAATCTCCAAGAAAAGTTTCTCTGTCTCCATATAAAAAAGAAATGAAGAAAATTGTCCTGTTTGTCTCAGACTACTCCAGACCCGCCCTCCCTGTCCCTTCCCTTCATACATTCACAGTCCCCCGCATCTCTCCCTCCATCCCCTCATCCCTTCCTATTCACTCTGGTACACATCTCTCTCATTTCTCATTCGGTAATGTCTGGGGGGCCCGATATAAGCGGGCGAAAACACTTCCAAGAAGGAACCCCAACACTGGGTCTCCTCGGCCCTGTCTTCTGTCCGCCTTCCCAGACCTGCCTATCAGACGACATCTTTCTTCCACCATCACCCTTCCGCTTCCACATGCGTCCTCTATCATCTATACGTTCCAAGTTTTCAGTAAACCTCTAAATTCCATATTGTTGTGGCGTGGTCCTTGCTAGTAAAATTACGGCGAAAAAGACAGCGATCGACAGCGAGGACAAACACGGATAACCATTGGAGGAGCTTTTCCTTGTTGGAGAACGCTGAGGGCAGACATGATGTTGGGTTACTGCTCTTGGACAGGTTGGTATTTGTAATTTATATTATTTTTATACTATACTATTTCTGACTGCATAAGCACAAGTTAACAGAAGGGGAGAAAGCTTTCCAATACTCCACTGATTTGGTATCGCACTACCATAAAGTTAGGGGGTTCAAAACAGACAGATTGTTTTAAATGTCACAAATGAAAGCAGCAGAGATATCCAGACTTTTAGTCTTGCGCATGATTCAAAAACCCTCGGTCCTACATTCCTCATCATGCAACCAATTACATCTCCTCGTTAGACCCTCCCTTAGTCGTATAGACCATAGACTGTATATAAAAAGGTACACACCGCTTTCAAGTGTCACGCCTGTGTTTGGTAACACAGCTATCTGTAATAAAAAGTCTACAAGCCCCTGATGACGTCACTATGGCATCATCAGGGTTGTTTCCTCCAGACTTGCCTCACCTCCCCCAGAGCCAGAGAAGATAGAAAGCAAGTGTTTTCACAGACTGAGTAGTAATCACCGTGACCACAAAACTGACATTCATGTGTCAAATTGGTGGAGCGCTCCTTTAAGAAATAGACATCCTTAAATGTGTGAGTGTTTCACTGACCTGTGTGTGTTCTTATATGTCCCTGGAGCAGCCAGGGTCTGGAGAATGCCTTGCCGCAGAGTTTGCACACACAGGGCAGTGTGTGTGTCCTGATGTGCATCTTGAGCGCTCCCAGGCTGACGTACTCCTTCTCACAGTACTTACAGCTGAAGTCCTTCTTACTGCTCCACTCACACTGGAGCTGCTTGCGTTTGGCCAGGCCCGAGAAGCTCAAGAGGTCCTTACGACAGTCCAAACACTCCAAGCTCTCCTGGCTGCTGCTGCCAGGAGTCATGGCTGGAAAGAGAGCCAGGAGAGGGAGGGAAGAAGGGAGGAGGCTCTCTCTCCTCCTGTGGTCTCCTGCGGCACGCTGGATTTCCAGGTTCACTTTGGTACAGGATTCAGCTGGTTTGTAGGCCTCTACAGGGATGCTACTGTACGCCTCTGAAGAGTGGCCTGAAAAGGAGAGAGGTGAGGTGTTTGGAGAAGATGGAAGATGCAGTCGGTCTGCTCTGTGAGAAAGAGGACAGGAGGAGGAGGAGGAGGGAGACTGGCCTTTCTGCTCTAGCCATGGGCTCTGGGCTGGACAATGATGGTGAGGGAGGATCTCACTGTATAGAAGAGAGTCTTCATGGGTGCAACAGGGGGCCTCTGTGGAATATACACACACATTTGGCTTATTACAGTTGTGAGATAACTACTTTAAAGTAGTCGGTGGAGGTTATGGGTTGCTTTGATCATTCCTCCTCTGTATACTGGCCATGAAGAGATCTCTTTGTAGAACAACTACACTTAAAATTATTTTTTGGCCACTTGTTTGAATATACAGTATGTCTAAACATGGATTCAATATTTTAAATAATACTTTAAAGCAGCTAATGTACTTTCATGTACACAAAGTGTCATTTATGAGGTGAATGTATCATTAATAAGCTACGTCTAAATATATTTCCATCACCACCAAATAATTTGCCAAATAATAGCCATTTAAAAACATTACAGCTTCAAAATCATTTTGATGGTGCACTGAATTGCAATAGGGTGAATGGCGTCTTTGTAGCAATGGCATCCTGGGCAGGAAATCTATCGCAAGAACTGAGAAGTGTTGTTGGAGGAACCAAGGAAGAGAAAAAGAGAGAGTCAAGAGTACAAGAGTAAATTTACAAGAGTAAATATCAGACTGGCTTTTATTCTTTGGCGTGAGCTCAAAGAGCTGAAAGGATGCAGGACAGATGCTGAGCTGGCCTTCTTGCTGTTGGACTAGTCATTAAAAAATTAGCTGGCTTGTTGTGTCTTGTGTTGTTGTGCCAGAGGTTTAGCCACTAGCTATAAACCTCAAGATGTTGATGTTAGCAAACTTAGTAGATACCACGGTAAGACATCGGTAATGTTAAGACGGTATAAGTGCTCTTATGTCGGTTGCTGGCTAGCTTTGTTGGCTAGCTTTGTTGGCTAGCTTTGTTGGCTAGCTTTCCACCAAAGTTTCAAGCAACTTATGCTGCTGTTGCTGGAGAGCGGGAAACATACCCGGGCTCAGCAGCCTCTGTGGACATAACGTTAGCTAATACTAGGCGAAAAGACTGAAGAGGACGTTGATGGAGGAAACTAAGAAGAGAAAAAGAGAGTGACCAAGAAAGAGGCTGCCGGACGTTGGCTTTGAGAAATAAAAGACTGAAAGACTGCCGCTGGGCTGCCCTTCATTCTGTTGGGCTAGTCAGTAATAGTCTAGTCTTGTGTTGTCACACTTTCTTGACTGGCTGTTTTAGCAAAGTTGTCGACAGCGGTGAATTAAACTCTGAACCACTGAGGTGATCGCTGTGTGCATACACGGCTGCAGCAGAGAAGCAAAGAGAGAGTGTTCATGTTCCCAGAATGTGAAATGGATCCATTTTCTTCCTTTTGATGCTAATATCTCAAATGCAAAACAAGACTTATGCAAGCCAGTGACAAAACTTTAGGTATCAATATGCCCACCCCGAGTTCTTTTACAAACCTTACCATGACTGTTGCTTATTTAGTCATTAATATTTAATGTTAAGGAGAAACCTTCAGGGCATTTAACTTCCAATCCTAGTCTTCATTTAAAAGATCCAAAACTCAAACTATTTTTGATAAAGATTGGAGTTTAAGAACACACACACACAATATATTAATACTGTGATACAATGTTTTAAAATATGCAGGACATGCATCAGGTTTGTACAACTTGTTTTACTGTTTATTTTCCTATAATTTCATTCTTATTACCAGCTCTTATTCTTTGGCCCTATTCTGATGGTAATGGAAGTTCATCAATACAGTGGGACGGGGGGGCTTGAGCTCGCTTTAAGGGCTGTATTGGAACAAATACAAAGGTTGAAGGAGGGATTTGTCAGGAGGAGCCTGGAAGGCCGCTATATAGGCTCTTGAGGCTGCTTAATGGGGCCCTTCTGGTCTCTCAAGGACCTGGGGACAATGCTGTAACGCTCTGGGTAAGGATTTTGCACCTGCTAAATACAATACTGCATTTTTTGTTTGTGGCCAGACAAATGTGACATTTCTCTTTAAGCAGCCTTATTTTCCTTAAATCGTTTTGCAAACAGCCAAAGACAAAAGCAGACCATATCAACTCTGAAAGTTGTGCGAGTTTAAAACATGTAGTTGAATAAATATAGGCCTTCTCCAAAGTCTAATAACTTCTAACCTGAAACAGTTCGGTCAAAAAGCTTTTAAATCTCTACTAAAATATATTCTCTAATGTCTGCTATTGAACATCTCGGAAGTGAGAGTACTTACATGTTAAGTCAAAGTCCTGCATTCTTTCTTTCAAGATGTTACTCCTGCATGTTCAATGTGTATTTACATGTAGCACATGTAGCACAACAGCATGTATCAATTTCTGTTAGTTTATGTGAGTGTTTTAATATTTTAGACTATTTGATTTTCTCCAATTTTGTAACAATAGTCAAAAAAGAAAAGTAAATAGTCTATACCTCAAAACTGCACTTCCAGGATCACTGGAGTAGCGTTACCTTCCTCCTCTGACCGTTACGGTTACTCTTTATCAAATAAAAGAGTCCAGCTGAGGCCAGCAGAGAGTCTTACCCTCAGGCTGGGAGTTCAGTCTTCCATAGTTGGGTTTCTTGGTGCAGGGATGTTTCTTTACCAGGAAAGACCGCGGCATGTTGTCGCCCTCTGCCCGGGAGGTGCTGGTGAGTGACGTGGGTCTACGGCCGCCGCTTCACGGAAGCAGCTGTCGTCCGTGCTGCCGGCTGAGCCTCTGTCCGCCTGTGGCCTCGCGCATTCTGCCGACGGTCAAGTGCGAGCCAAGGGTCGCGCGGGGAAATTTCCATACACGCCAGTGTCGAGCCAATTATAAAGAAAGGACAAGCGCAGGGGGCGGGCTCCGTGTGTCACTCAGCATACCCCAACAAAACAGGTGTATGAATGGTGGTGGTCGCTCACTGCAGAGGCACGGAAACACTTCAGACTGCTGCGCACTGCTCGAGCTTCAGGCGCCCACCCCTTGTCTTTACAATACATGAAAACGCGTTGACAGAATATACACACAGCAGCAGCAGCTGATAAGCCTGGTACATACCCAAAGCCTTAACAGGCCCACATCAGGGCCACAGATGAATGAGTATCTAAGAGACAGGAGCACCCTAGGATTGCAGTTTGCACTTTTTAAGGGTTAATGTGGGACTAATGGATTTATGTGCAATGTAAAACTCAACAGTCAATCACCAAAGATTATTTAGCATTTCTGCCTTTTATATGAATGAGAGCAGTGTATCTGATCATAAGCCCCTGTTTTTTGATCTGCTCCTGTTTGAATCGGCTGTTAATGCAAATCCAACCCATGTTAACCTGTTGTCTAATTCCACCTGCTGGCACAGTACTCACCACTCAGTTGTTTTAAGTTTGTCTTCTTAACAAAAATGCTGGGGGTATGTTTAGGTTTATAGATGGTAGCTGAACACTGAATGAAAATTCACTAACTCTGATCAGCTGTGAGTGGTGGTGAGTGACTGTGCAGGGAAAATTGACATTATACTGAGTGTGCAATGTGAGCTAGGCTATTATACAGAGGTGGGATGTAACCAAGTACTTAAATACAATGTTGAGGTACTTGAGAAATTCTACTTTAACTTACTTTATACTTAACTCCATTTCATACAGGGATATATTGTACATTTTACTGCAATGCTTTTATTTGACAGTTATAGTTACAAGTTACATGTTCAAACACACACACACACACACACACACACACACACACACACACACACACACACACACACACACACACACACACACACACACACTTATAAAGCTTAGCTTATAGGATACATTGTTAAAGATTACAATGAAGAGGTTCCCAGCTCTTTTGGCTTGTGAGCCTTTACAAATGTTGTCTAGTTGTGGCCCCTTGTCATGTTTCGGATGTCTATGAGCTGTACACAGTTCCACCAAAGACATATCCTCCCTCTAAACCTCTCACATGGTTTTCACTTAAAAAACTGTATGAGGGTCTTTCAGAAAAAAAGCAAAGGCCAAAAATGGATATAAATATGTAACAGATTTTATTCCTCCCCATTCATCATTACACAACCTCTCCCACTTATCTTGTGACAATGTGTAGGGGCCCAACCCATAGGTTGGTAACCACTAGACTAAACTAGCTAAGTGTATATAAAGTAGTTAAAACTAGCTCCACCTCTACCTACAACTAAAATGCTGCTCTAACATTGATGCATCAGTATTAACAATAATGCATCAGTCACAGAGGACAATTTTCTGTAGAATGAGTGCTTTTCATTTTCACTGACAATACCTCTGTACTTTTATATAAATGAATTACTTAAATACTGTATTACCGTAGGTTGAAGGTTTGGTGAGATCTAAAAAACAAATGGCGCCATAGAAAGGAAGAGACTTGCCTGTGAACGTCAACTGTTTTTGTTAGTCCGGAGAACACGTTCTTTCAGCTAATTTGTGTCTCCTTGATCTATTGTAGTGAGGAGTTTCCTCCCTGGGAGTGTGTGCTGGAACAGCAAGGTTCTCCAAATCCACCTGACCATCCAAAGACTGCAACTTGTACAAAATGTTGCTGCTGGACCTCTAACACCTTCTCAGAGAACCAATCCTTGCTGCCCTCCACTGGTAACCTGTGAGTTTTAAAACTGATATTAAGATGTCACTGCTTTTTAAAGGCTTGAATGCAAAACCTCTCTGTGAACATCCAGTTCAGATTTGGTGACAGTCTTTATTTCCAGAGCTACGTGTGATAAGGCAGACGCTGTGGCTTTTCAAGAAGTCTACATCTTTGGTTTTGTGGAGGATCATTAACCAAATAATTTTACCGTAAAATATTTTTCTACAACTATTCATTTAAAAAACTAGGAATATTAAAGTTATAAAAAAAGCATGATTGTGCTTTGTTCTACCTTAAGTAATGTTATCTTAAAAAACTGAAGTTTGTTTTTTTTGTTTCGTTATTTGTACTTTGTTTTTGGAAGGTACCATCTAAATAAAATTATTAGTATTATTAGTATTTTATTATTGTGCAACAGGCTCTTTTATCATGTAATCTTAGAATGTCCTGGTCATAGATTATAAATATTATATTATAATAAAAATTTTAAATTAGGTAAGCTACAGATATGCTGCCTTCCTGTAGTGGAAGGTGGAGTTACTAATGTCAGTGTGCTCTATAATGTATTGTTGTTTTTTACTGCAGCTCAATGGACACACGTTAAATGATGCTTAACTGCAGAATATATGTATTTAGTCTTTACCCCAAAGATTCTGGCATCTACAGGGATCAGAGTTATGTTGTAGTTTGTTTCCTATTAAATATAGAACTACTGGTACGTAGGCCATCCTCTAGCCTGAGATTTTGTATTTCATGGCAATAAGGAGAACTTGTTCAAATACTGTATGTTAGACCCAAAGTTTTATTTATAAATAATGTTCGGAACTGTTAGTTGAGATTGCTTTACACTGTCAAGAAATACAAAGAAATATTATATGTCCAGTTCACTACTGCACGCTTGATCATCTGCCTGTTTTGTGTTTGGTTGGAAAAAAAAGCCTCCCAGGTCACAAATGAGAGCCACTACTGTCGAGAACACGGGGCAGATCTCAACATGCACGCCACTTGTTTCTCTCCCAGCCTGGTCTGGGCACGGCGTTCACCTTGTACTTGGCCGGCTGAAGGACCACACCAAACTTGCCCTCCAGACTGGGCAGAGGGTGGCCTGGTGGGACAGAGAGGGTGAAGCGCTGTAGGATCCACGACAGGAAGAGGAAGAGCTCCATCTTGGCCAAGGCCTCGCCGAGACACACCCTGATCCCGGCGCCGAACGGCAGGTAGCTGGGCGACGGGATGATCGGACCTGTGCCTTCACTGTTCAAGAACCGACCTGCAGAGGGAGAACACGGGAATCAGAATCAGCTCACACAAGCAAAACCACAAGCCTCACAGTCAGGGTTTCACGGGGGGAAACCCAACACTGGTGCTAATGGCTCACTAGCTGATGCTAGCTTGTGTTTGGTCCACATGTAAAAAAAAAAAAACAAGTTCAATTTTCCATTCCAGAATCATGCAGCAGTTTTATCTTAAATCATCAATTCATCAAGTAGAAACTTAGTTTTCTACTAACTGGGATCTAGCTATTCATTTGGTTTTATCGGTCCAGCATCTGAGATATCTGTCTTCACCTCAATACAACAACTTTCCAGAAACAATGCGCGTTATCTTGAACAGTCAGGACTTTCTTTTCTGGAAAGACAAATTGCTGCTAAACGTTCTGAGCACCCTTCTCATCTCTAGACACTTTTCTCTGAGTTTCATAATTTTACTGCATTTAGACCATTAATCTTAGTATAACAGTATTGGTGATGGCTAATGAAAAGTTCATGTTCCCATTCTACAACTTATGTTCTCAATAACAGAAGCCAGATGTGGCTTATTGCTTTGTATCATCATTATCTAGTTTTTTACCGAGCTCAGTAAAACATTTACTTCAGTTATCTGCACGAGGCCACAGCTGGCCTTGTCCCTAGCCAGCATGAGAAGAAGCCCTATTGGCTCCATCAATGACACTCCAGGCTAAAATATGACACATTTGCAGAAGCTTCCTCTCACCAGGGTCAAAGAGCTCAGGGTTTTTCCATTCCTTCTTATCATGGTGCAGAGACCACAGGTTGATGATGACTCGAGTACCTTTCCTCACGGTGAAGTCCCCGATGCTACAGAGAAGCAGAGAGACAGAACAGCGATGTGACGTTTTCATTTTCTGTGCATAAAACAAATAACTTTGTAAAGATTAAATCATGAGCAAAATCCTCTGGAATCCGTCCAGTTTGTCAGTATAACAAAACTGCCGCTGTATTAACTGATCAGTTGCATCCTGTCAGAGGTGAATGAATGGCCCTAAATGTCAAGAAGTTGAGTGTACCTGGTGTCGCTGAGGGCCACATGGGGGATGAGCAAAGGGGCCACGGGGCGGATCCGTAACACCTCCCTTATGGTCGCCTCGAGGTAGGGCAGACTGCCTCTGTCACTGAGCTGGGGGGACCGGTCCCCCCCCACCTTAATGTCCAGCTCCTCCTGGATACGCCTCTGCACCTGAACACAGACACAGTCGGAATGTGCATCTTCTGCACCAAGGGGTCAAGACAGAGGGGTATGACATGCAACAGATGTTCACCTAATGTTGTGGGATGCACCTTAATAATTCAGCTCTCAGGACGCACTATGAATGTCTCACTTTGTATACACAAAGTGAGCCTTCCCCACAGATGTGTTTCCCTTATAAGTTAGTTTGGAGCAGTTTTGTGCGGTTGTTGTTTTTGTGCAGTAGATTTTGGGTTCTTTTGATTTTATCAGTGAGACATTGAGGGCATTTCTCACTGTAGATGACGACTAGACTTTTGCAGTACAGATATATCGCCACAGACATTGTCAGGATCTGTGTCATCATCCACAGGTTTCTGTGGGGAAGTCTGGATTATCGTACGTCGTGATTTTCATCAGTCACTTGGGCCTGAAAATCCAAGTGAGGCACTTGGGTTCTTTCTTTAAGCTTTATTGTCTCTTAAAGGAAACAATGACTTTAAAAAAACATAACCAAGACTCACTAAGAGAAGTGACATCAACTGCTGAGCCACAACTTCTGTTCTGGAAATAAAATTACTCTTCACTTCAACAGAGTCAGAGTAGCATCTAGTGGACCCCAGAGGAACTGCAGCTGTAGGCATTTGATTGATGATTGGCTTCTCTACACAAAGCCTGCCACAAAGCCAAACTCTAACTGAATTCAGACAGATTATCAATCAAAATGTCTGGATGGCCAAACAAATGCATCCCATCACCCAGAGACAGTGTATGAAACTTTTGATTGGCCATTTGAACGCTACTGCTCCAGCCTTACCTGTGGATTGTGGATGAGGTAGGTGACGGCCCACTTGAGCACGGTGGTGGTGGTTTCCACGCCGGCCCCAAAGATGTCACCTACAGTCATGAGGAGGTGGTCGTCACTGAGGCCCACAGACTCTGCGCTGATCTCTGCAGTGTTGTTGTTCTCAGCACTGCGCTTGGCTCTCAGCAGAGCGTCCAGCAGGTCTCTCTGCACATGGTCACTGTAGTCTGCCTGGGGGGGTCAATGTCAAAGAACAGTACAAGCAAATTCATAGGATACAGTTTACTGTGGCTCATGGCGTTTTCATTTAGAAAATAGAGCAGCTTCAAATGAAGAATGTCAGGATCACAATCATAATCATTTCAAGCAAACACGTAGGAATTAGTATGTTGATTGGTTGACAGGGTTGCTGATCATGGTGGCCAATATCGTCCATATATATAATATCACATATTTCCTATCCACTGTTTTTCTGCTTAAAATTTGGATAGAGCTCCAGGATTGGAGCTGGACCGTCCTTCTGTCTGACTGCTTGTTAGCTAATTGTCTTAACTGTTTTTTAAGTGATTTGTACAAAACGTTGTGCAGCAAAGAATGGATGTTAACACTTTATTTACAGGTCTCAAATCTTAATAATTTTCTAGTATGTTTCCTGGACCACTGTGTTATTTAGTACGAACTGTAAGTCAAGCAAAGTTCTGATATAGCATCCACTCAATGATCTGAGTTTTTAAGAAAGGAACCAGGTCATGATATACAAAAGCAGTAACGTGGCTGGGTGGACGCCCTTAAAAAAAGTGTTAAAACTGTAATCACAAACAGACCTCTCTAAACTAAAGTAAATATTGCTATCTTATTGGAAACCTCACCCATATTTGTTGAATTGTGTGCTTGTCTGTAATTTACCCTGCACAGAAGTTGCATGTCAGCTAACTTGGTGTGGACTGACGTTGCCAAAGTTTTGGTAATTAAACTAGTGCAGCTATTCATTTAGGTAAAAGAAGCTTGCATTACCAATTCATTGGAATTAATTGAAAGTTCGCCATTTAAACAGTGTCTCAATTTTCCCTATAACTGCTGACGTAAAATATTATATTTACAGCAGCTGTAGTATATACCGCCCTTAAATCTCAACCAGCATTAATCATTAACCATCAAATCTTTACCTCATTATAGACAGCACAGGGCATACTGTTAGTAAGAGGCCAACCTTACCTTGTGTTTATCATATTCCTTCTGTAGAAGTTTGTCTCGGATTGCAACACACTGCTTTAGAAGACACAGGTCTGCATTAGGAAAAATCTGTGACAAAGAAATAGAGATGTGATTTATATAGTTGTTTATACTGGGACAAAGCAAATGCCAATACTAATGTGTAGTGTTCATTACACTAATAAAACACACTGATGTTTAAAAACACCCAAGATACACTTTTAATGGTGTTCCTGTATATCTCCTGTATGTTCCTATGTCCTATTTCTTCCACATTCCAATTCTGCTCTATGTTTTGTCTTCAGAGCGTTCGTGTTGTCTACCTGTAACCAGGGGAAGATGTCCACCAGGCTGTCCTTTGCCACAGTGTCTACGATGCCCTGGCTGTAGCGAAGCATGGCCTCAAACTCTGGGTCTCCTCTGCGGTATGAGGAGTTGAAGCAGAGCGAACAGATGACATTGGTGACGGCCCGAGTCAGCTCAGGAGACAGATCCAGGGCCAGTCCAGCAACTGCTGCCTCAGACAGGACGGAGCAGAGAGACTGGGCCTCTGCACAGACTGAGCAGGACACAGGCAACAGACCATCTCCACTTAGTGACATGTTTACAATGCTTACTCTCTGGAGAACTCTCGACATGTTCCTTCATCACCACGAACACACACACTGGAGTTTATTTAGACTTAGTCCCACATACACTGTCCTGCTGCCCCAAATACTCACTAGAACATCACATGTGGATTCACACTCCACCACACACTTCACCTTGAGCAAACTGAGCAATTTACATTTTAGTTGTCTAATTTTCCTGCAGCCACCCTCCAATGCTATCAACCATGGATAAAGACGTATTCAGATATTTTTCTTTAATAAAAGTAACAATAGAAAAAGTATTTGCAGCAACATGTTCTTAATTAAAAGTACTAATTATACAGAGTGACACTTGTCAGTGTGATTATTATTACTGCATTTGGTATATTTTATGTTGCAACTGGATAAAGTAGTAAAACTACTTTATATACTCTTGGGTAGTTTAATGTACTGTAAAACAATGCATCATATTTAAAAAAACTGATAATTTAGTTAACATGTAAAACCTTGATCTTAAAAGTAACCTCTAACTATAGCTGTCAAATAAATGTAGTAAAGTAAAAAGTACTTTTATTCCACTGAAATGTGGCAGAGTAGACGCATAAAGTAATAGAACGTACATTTACTCAAGTAAAGTATATGTCAAACTTTACTTGAGTAAATGTACTTAGTTACTTTCCACCACTGGCTATCAAAATGGATCTGAGATGGTGCAGGGACTTTCATCTTTAACATGTTCTTCACCCACTGAAACACTCACTGGCATCTGAGCATTGATGTACTAACAAATGGAAACTCTATCCATAATCCTAATCATACAGCGTCATGCCATCCAACCCAAATATTCAAGACAAACAGAAACGATTCTTCGATTAATCTGTTGGTAGATGGAGTGAATGCTTTGGTTTCCTTAGACATCTATGACATCAAACAGAGTGTTACTGGGACAGAAGAAGCAGTGTGATTCAATTCAGACAACTTTATTGATCCATGCACACAATTTGAATATGTCGCCTTGGGCTTTGTGAGGGACTGTAATGGGCATTTTCCCTTATTACTGACTGATCGACCAAATTAATTCATTGAGAAAATAATTGTCAGATGGCTCGATAATGATCTGATCTGCTCCTTCTGGAGGAATCTCACTGTGTCTGCCTCACAGACACACTTTCACGTTGCATTCTTCCTTGCTTTTACACTTTCATACTAGATGATTCGTAACAGATAGACAGAAAGATAAAGCATCTTCCTCAGTGATCTCAGCTTATTAAAGGGATTTGTTACATTAAATTATAATTAAAGGGCAGTCAAATTCACTGTATTTATTTCTCTTTATTTATTTCTTGTTTAGATTATTCTAAAAGGCATGTGTAGAATACTGTACATAGTGGTGAACTAATGCAGTATGTGCAAATTTAAAATGCAGACGACAGCGTCAAATGTTAAAGAGTTAGATTAAAATCAACTGCAGTCACTTGTCACTGGGACTTGTGGTAGAAAGTAATTCAAATATAAACTGTTTGCAGTGAGTATGTGGACTGCTAGAGATTCAGAGGAAATGATCTGTATTTTTTTAATGCGGTATGAACTAAATTCCATACACCTCTATTGTATTGGTTTGGAGGCAGACATCTAAGAGACATATATCTTACAACCTGTACCATAAGTCAGAAGTGTCAGGGCTGCAACCTGAAAAGTGTATACAGTTTATAACCCTTGTGTTAAGTGAGAGGCATCGTAGAGGGGAGCTGTACTCACTGATCTTCTCTATAGAGGCAGAGCCCTCTCCAAACATGCACAGAGCTCCGTGGACTATTTTCCTGTGGAATCTCCAGGTAGCGCTGTAGTCTCCAAATGCAATGTCTTTCCCATCTCTGGTCAGAACATCTGTGGTTACCTTCATCACACATAGGACAGGGATGGAAAAGGAAAAAAAACATAAATGACTACAGCTGCTGCTGAGAAGAAGACAACGAAAATGAGGCATACCCACAGTTCTGGGTCTTCCTGCAAATATCTTTCCCTTCTTCAGCAGGACTTCTTTGGCATGTGTGTGCTGGTTGACAATGATGACACAGTGGGAGCCCATCATCAGAGAGTACGTCTGTCCGTATTTCTCCTGCAGTTCTTTAAAAAGCACATGGGGAGGGTGCGGGCTTCGCAGACTCAGCAGACTGCCGATCAGAGGCAGCGCTGGGAGACGGGGGAGCTCCTGGGGGTGACGTGCAGACATCCTGAGCTTCAACTGCAGCGCTAACAGAGCCAGCAGCACGGCAAAAAGCACACACAGACAGAGAAACCAAGCCATATCTGTAGCAAAGGGCCCTGACGGAGGGGTTTGGTTCAGCGCAGGCCAAGCATCACAGAGAGGAGCTCTGCAGGGTGGCCCTGAGCAGCTGCAGGGCCACGCTTTTATGCAGCTCCTTCAATGCCAAATCCTTGACTGGAATATTTAAGGCTGGTCCAATCTCAACAAGATAAGATGACACTTGATTCATTGAATCCTTGCAGAAACCATGACGAAGCGCAGATACTGTGGTGGAAAGTAACTAAATAATAAACATCTCTGTATTGAAGTACAGTTTTGTGGTATTATTTGTACTTTCCTTGAGTATTCTGTATTCTCCGACTCAGTATGTCCACTTCAACTACATTTTTCTGTACTTAGTGCTCACTTTTTACATTTTACACATAAAACAAATGATTAGTCTTTAAAACATGATAATCTTCCCCACAGTATATAAAACTCCACCCAGAACAGCTGCTTAGAATACAGCACTACAACATGATATACAATAATGCTGGATGAGTGCTTTAGTTTTGTTTAGCTGATAATACCTTTGTACTTTTAATTAAAGCACAGTGTCCAGTAAAATGTTGAATTCAGGACTTTTACTTGTAGTGGAGTTTTTGTTACACAGTGGTATTTCTACTAGTAAGTAAAGAATACATCTTTCACCACTGTTCTACTGCTTTCATATACTCTCTCTATATTTACTATACACTCTATAGTAGCACAACATAATTTGCAAAACAGTATTTTAAAATAGTGTGCATAATTTGTATAGGGGTTAAACTGCAATAGAAATTCAAAACATTTTATGTGAATGAATGAGTGAATTTCGGTTTATATTATAATGTACAAAGAATGACAATTTGTGTGAATATTCAATTTACAAAAATCTTATACAGGGCTGAAGCCTAATCCTAAAGCCAGTCCTAATGTGAGTCTAAAAGGAAATAATAAGCCTGTAAAACAGAATTGGATGGCATTGATGTCATTTACAAACTACTAATTAAGTAACTTTATTTATATAGTACCTTTCAAGAGCAGAGGCAAGTGCAGGTGCAAGTACAGACATAAAACACCATAAAATAAGAAGATTTAATCCTGGACCGAGGACCAACCAGCAAGGCCTGCTGGTGATGTGGGGCTGCAGCAGATCTCTGCCTGAGCCTGCAGAGCTCTGGGGCCGATCCAAACTCTGACAGTTGTTTTATAGGAATATGTGGGATAATGTAAAACAAAGGAAGGTCGATTTCACTGTATTTAGTTTTGGAAGGTGATGAATTCTGGTGATTTGTCAGTCTAGTGGACGCGCAGCTGTCTATTTTGACCCTGTTCGGGCGCCATCGCCAGCAATAACAGAAAATGGCTGCAGAGTCCCAGCCGCGGTTTGGCCAGTCTGTCAAAGGGTTACTGTCCGATAAAGTGGGCTCCTGCAGCGGGGACGTGATCGCACTGACCCGCCAGGTGCTGAAGGGATCCCGCAGTCAGGAGGTAAAACGCGAGCAGAGATTTAGTTAAAAAAATGACGAGTCGTCGCTAACAGCTTCACTCAAACACGACCAGCAGCTAACTGTTAGCACGCAGAGCACAGCGCCACTTTACATTCACACTCCATCATTTTCATTTTGAAATCTGAGCGTCAGCTTTTATTTTATCTCTTGATACTGCCAATGCAAGCTAACAGGCTAGTAGGATTCAGTTCTGTACCTTTAACGTGAAGGCATTAAACGCTTGATTAACATCTGCGTAATATTTCTAATGATGGACTCAGTGTTGAAGATGAAGCATCGTCCTGACGTCATGTTACTGCTGTGCAGTGAAACTAACATTAGAGCTAAGAAGATGTTTTGTTAATTGATTTTCAAGCCCCAAAAAAGCAAAGTTCACTCCTTCCATCCACTGAGTTGTCAGAATTGACTGCTTTTCTTTGTCTGGTGTGATATTAAGCTCAATATCTGGAACTTTGGAACTTTCTTGTCGTACAAAAGCACTTTGAAGGCGTGTATTTTTGTTTCTTTTGACTGTTTTCAGACCAAATGATCACATGACTAATAATACTACTTAACTGACTAATGACTACAAATTACTGGCAGATGAATTTGTAATGAAAACCATCAGCTGCAGCCCTAAACGCCACAGTGTTGCTAATGTCTCTTCTAGCTTCTGGGTCAAGCAGCAAGAAACATGGTGATGCAGGAGGACGCCATCCTGCACTCTGAGGACGTAAGTATCCAAATATACAGTCTGTGAAGACACACCCCTGATCATATGCATGTAGAGGTAAAATAGTTAAAACGCTATTCTGTGCCGAGGAAACGGTTTGACAAGATTATATCTTTATCATCTGTCTTCCAGAGTCTGAGGAAAATGTCCATAATCACCACACATCTACAATACCAGTGAGTATCAGTCTACTGTAAGGGTAGCAAACATGTGAAACTCATTCATTTATATTCAGCCTGGAAGTGAATACTGAAAGAGTCCCTCTGTCTGTCTGTCTGTCTGTCTGTCACTCAGGCAGGAGGCCATCCAGAAGAAGTAAGTCTAAACACTACACCCTGTTTGTGCTTCAGTAGAACCCGCTGACATCACGGTCTCAGCAGTGAGCCATAACACAATCTGATGACGTGCACTGACTCTCAGTGTTTGCTCGTTTCCCTCCTCCAGTGTGGAGCACTCCAAAAACCTGCAGGACCAGCTGAGACACTTGCTGAAGTGAGGGAGCAGAAGAGCCCCCCCCCAGGAGGATCCTGTGGTAACCAACTGCGTCCATAGGGTGCAGCGTTTGGCCACATCGGATAATCAACCACATAAGGGCCCGCAGGCCGGTACAGTTGGGACTGTCATTTCACGTTTTGGAAGTGATGTGCTGCTGTGTGTCAAACACAAACACAGTGCCTGTACTGAAGAATTGCTAAGCAAAGCAAGGACCATAGAATATTTCTTCTTGAGCAATGTAAAATGTTTTGATCAATTGCATTACACGAACCTTGTCTGTGTCGTTTTGGCTCCTCATAATGCCACCATGTGAATCAAATCAAGCAGCACGTTGTAATGAGTGCTAGATCCCTGTGGAACCAAAGCCTTGATGGTACAGATGCTGATATGTGTAAGTGCAATGTTAGAATGTGTATTCTAACTTTATTTCCTTGGTATGACCACCACACAAATCCTTGGGGCCCTGCACATGAAATAGGTTATACTTTAACATTATTGGATTATCCTCTGCATTCAATGAATGTCTATCTATATAGATATGTATATAATTTACCACCTATACACTCCATGCATTGAAAAGAGTGGTTTGGGATTTCATTGTGTGTATTGTCATATTTGCCATCTAGGATTTGAGAAGACAGTAATTAAACAACTCCTGAATAAGATAAATGATTAATTGGGAAAAGTTTAGCAGTGCAGAAATGTATCTGCTCACGATGTGTAAAAAAAGAACATGCATTAACATGCACACTTTCCATTTGGTAACTGCTTTAATTTTAACAGCTGTGACTTGAAACAGAGATGTATGTATGCCACCAAAAAATAAAATGAGGCCCTACCCACAGAGCAGCAAGAGCTCTGTTTGAAACATATCCTTTTATTAATTAATTACAATTGAAGGGTGAGAATTTAACTGTTGTAGTGGTAGACTCCACAGTCTTACAGCTGCCAGTGAACAGGAAACTAAGAGTTGTGCAAACTATATTAAAAGAACAGTCCTCTATAAACTGAGAAATTGTAACGGAGAGCCTGCATCATCAGCTCAGACTCATGATAAGGAGCGAAGGGACAAACCTATCAGCAGCCTGAAGGCTAAACAGCTGCTTGGCCCTGACAGCGTCCCTGAGGCCCAGGCTGCACGTGTTCCCCGCCAGTATATTGAGAGCTTGCTGCTAATGAGCTGACATATGACACATACGGGGACATACTGGCCTTCAATAACAAGCCAGCAGGTGTAGATCATTATAGAATCATAGGCATGGATATTAAACTACTTAAGGATGCTGAGAGAAACAGTGGAAGCAGCAGCAGTAAAAAACTTCTTCGATTCGAGATGTTTGGCAGTGTTTTTTTTTTTACCATGGTCTAATTTACTACCAACAGCATACCATACGATGAGCCTGAACATTATGAGCACCGACAGGTGAAGTGAATAACACTGATTATCTCGTTAGCGTGGCACCTGTCAGTGGGTGGGAGATATCAGGCAGCAGGTGAACATTGTGTCTTCATAGTTGATGTGTTAGAAGCAGGAAAAATGGGCCAGTTTATGAATTTGAGTGACTTTGACAAGGGCCAAATTGTGATAGTTAGACAACTGGGAGCATCTCTAAAGCTGCGTCTCTTTATGGGGTGTTCCTGGTCTGCAGTGGTGGTCCAAGGAAGGAAAAGCGAGAAGCAGCGAGAGGGTCATGGCGGCCAAGGCACACTGATGCACGTGGTGAGCGAAAGCTGGCCCGCTTGGTCCGGTCCAACAGAGCAGCTACTGTAGAATCAGAATCAGCTTATTGCCAGGTATGTGTACACATGGATTGTACATTGCTCACGATGTATTTACTAATACAAAATCAAAAAAAAAAAAAATCTTCAGTGTAAACAACACAAATATACACACTGAACAAAAACAACGGGGGAGGAGTTTGTTATAACACAGATGAACTGCTAGCTTTACTAACTTTAACTTTTTTACTATAACTTTACTCTGCTTTCCATCTCTGACTGACTTGTGTTTCCACTGTCTGTAAGTGGCAAAAATATTCTTTTTGTGGACATAATTTTGATGGGTGCATTTGCCCTGAAGGAATACACTGCAGCCTGCAGCTCTATCCAGACCCCTTAATGACCCTTAAAAGCAGTCAGTAATTGAACATGCAATCTCTCTGCTGCTCATTTCACTCCACTAAGCCCCTCCCACCACCAGGAGCCTGTTGCCCTAGGAAACTTCATCCCGCATGGGGTTCGCTCTCCACAGCGAGAGCCTCACCAGGAACCCGGTCCATCTCGACGCAACTCGTCCTCACCCAAATGCTCCTCCAGCGCTTCGCAGACAACATCTAACAGTAGGACGAGAAGCTAGGACACCACTGTCCCTCTTCAAAAGTTATTCCCCACTGTTTGTCATCGCACCTTTTCGACACTTGTTGATACGCGCGCCATGGCATCGAACACAATGAGCCCGCAGCTCCACGTGGAGACGTTTTGTCGTTGGCAAACGAGGGATGGGCAATTCTTTGTTTGAGACATGTGTTTGCAAAACTTCTGAAGCCGTGCTGAAGATATTGATCTTGACTGAGTGGAGTATGTGCACGAGCAGTGACTGACACTGCATTAAAAACTCCTCCTGGCTCTGATTGGTTGTTTTGTTCAGGGAGCGGTGGATTCTTGCAAATGGCATCAGGAACAGTAGGAGGAGCCAGAGGAAAGGTGTTTTTTTTTTTTTTTAATTAAATTTTTTTTTAAAAAGAATTTCCTACTGCAACTTTAATCAAGTGAGTGAGGGTACTGGTGAAGGGATAGCTCAAATAGGCCGATAGAAGAAGGTTTGTGAAGGGATTCATGGAACAATATATTTAGTATTTTTGAAAAACAAAGTTTTTGATAAATGGTGTGACTGCTGTATTTTCATGTTTGTTTTGATTCACTTAAAATTAAGGTATTTGGTATCTCTTTGCCCATCACTAGTTGTGGGATTCCTCTCCCTCCACCTTCAAACCTTTCGACATCACGGCAAACTGGGCTTCATCATGGCTGATAAATTCCTCACTGTGTCTTATGTGAGAAGGTGTAATGGTCTACATTATGACATTTATTATTCTGGTATGTAAACGTGTGTGTGTGTGTATCTACACTGTCGATTTATTCTTGTCCACAGGTCTCTCTTGAAAAGCAGATCTTGATCTCTGTGAGACGACCTGTTTACGCAAAGGATTAACTAACTAATAAAGTATTTGCCTTCAGTCAATATCTCAGGCACAGAGCTGACCCTGTCTCGCAGGCCATTTTCAGTTCCTTACTTAAACCTTGAGTCTAAATAATGTTCTTCCTCTGTGACAGCACGTCGTCTTATCAGAGCCCTGAGGTCTGCGAGGATGCAGGTCCAGGGACAGTAGCTCATCACATTTTCTGCCTCTCGGGAATCTTTTCACCTCAGTACATCGAGACTAAACACTGTGATTCTGGTCTGGTTATAGTAAGTATTTCTAAAACATGCAAGTAGTCTCTTATTTATGCAGAATCCACAGGCATGAGCAAACTTTGAAACAGCTTTTTCGTGTTTCAGTCCATACATTTGCTGATGCTTGATCCCAGGATCCACTGAGACACCTTTCATTTAAATCTCCAAATGAAAACTCATCTACAGAGAGGTGAGGTAAGAAAACCCACCATAAAGTGTGTCAGTAAGGTGCAGTCCCACCTCGAGCCTCCACAAAAGCTCCAGTGCTCCTTGTCAGTGTGTAGAACTGTGCTGGGGGGATAAAGAGCATGTATCCTTAATTTGGTGTTTTGATGATGTCTGTGTGCTGTCAACACATCACTCCAATCTCTCATACTCATTAAACCAGCCCCTGTCCTGTGTAAAAGCATCTGCATTAGGATTTCTGCACACGTTCTGGTTTTGCCTTTTATTTGTCACTTGCTGTTTTCCACTGAACAAATAGTCCCAATTGAAACTATCCACCGTGATTATCCGGAGCTGTGAAGACACCGAGACCCATTACTGTTGAGTTTTGTTTAGAGACATATCTTAAATCCTGGACAAAAAAACAAACTCCTCTGCATGGAGAGATACCAGTGGCATAGTAGTGAAGACAAGAACACTAAATGAACACTCCCAAAATGGAAACAAAACACAACTTTATACAATAATGTGCACTATAGCGGTGCAAATGGGACAGACAAAGGGTGCAACCATCATTTGTAATCAATCCCAGCAGGCACTGTACCCTAAAACTCTATCACAGCAGTTTAGTTTTTACAAGCATTCGGCTCCCTCTGCTGGGAGCTTGTTGTTAATGACTGTACCATCAACATATTCCATGTTTCGTGTGTGCACGCGGTTCTGTGTGGCATGTGTGGGGAAAAACAGCTATAAAGTTAGGATGCAAGGACGAGTGTTAAGAGATTATATTATCAACAATCAAAATGCAAAGTGAGTGACCGATGAAAACTCTTAAATCGATATCTGATGTCACCACCCTTTGCCTTTTAAAACTGCATCAGTTCTTCTGAACGTGTGGCTCTTCAGCTGAGATGCTCTTCTCGAGCTATATTTCTAAATATCTATGTGTTGTGTTCTTGATAATTATGGACTGACTCAACGTGACAAGCCCACACACAGGCACACTTTGGACTTAGTCATCTCCAAGGGTCTGAACATTTCCAAGGTTGTGGTGACTGATGTTGCTCTCTCTGATCATTCCTGTGTTTTCTTTGAGAGTGCTATCTGCGTGCACACAAATGTTCAGAGGTAATCATAAGATGGCATATCACTGAAAATAAATAATATTTATTGAGGCTTTCTCCTCCACCCGCCCTCTCGTGGGTCTCAGCCAATGACCTTGTAGATAACTTCAATTCTAAAATGACAAAATGTTATTGATGCCATTGCACCAGCCAAGGTGAAGGTGGTCTCTGGTAAGAGAAGATCTCCATAGAGAAATGCCACGCTGATAAGAATAGAAAGAGTGTCGAAAAGCTGAACGCAGGTGGCGGAAAACAAATCTCCAGGTTCATTATGACGTCTATAAAGAGAGACTTCGCACTGATAACTTGAGAAAAGCAAGGCGGTCCTTGCATTTCCTGACATCATTGCCTCTCTGACATCATCACCAAAAACACTAATAATGCATAATGTTTGCTGCTGTCGACAGGCTAACCAACCCTCCTGTGTCTGTAGCCTCTGACCTTCTGTCCACCAGGGCCTGCAATGAATTTGCCTCCTTCTTCAGACAAAACAATTAGAAAAGCAATCAGTGCCTCCATGTCAGGTACAGGATATGTCCTGTCCCTGTGTCCACTTAAAAACAATTCGTATAGCATGACACAATTTGATTCTTTCAACCATAAAAGCCTGGAGGACATAATACAACATCTGAAATCTTCCTGCTGCTCCTGCAAAAACGTTTCCAACTGCTTGGCCTCAGATCTTCTACAAAGGTCTCTTATCTCAGGTTTCTTCCCACAGGCCCTGAAAACTGCAGTCATCAAGCCACTCTTAAAAAAGAATAATCTAGACACGTCAGTAATAAACAATTATAGGCCCCTATAAAATCTCCTATTTTTAAGTATCACTGAAATAGCTCTCTTTACAGCTGAACAAAGTCTTATCACTAAGCAGCTGTTACGGGCTGGTGATGGTACAGTGCATAAGACACATGCCTTTGGTGTGAGAGTCCAGGGATCGAGGCGTGCAACCTCTGACATATTTAGCAATTACAAGTCGCTTTGGAAAAAAGCATCAGCTAAAATGAATGTAATTGATTTTGAGTTTCAGTCCTGGATCTCAGTGCTGCATTAAACACTGCTAACCACTAGATATTACTAGAAAACTGTGTGGGACTTCCTGGCAGAGTACTAAACTGGTTTGAATCCTACTTAAAAAACAGGGACTACTTTGTGTGTGTGTAGGTAATCACACATCTGAGCTGACAAAAATGACTTGCGGAGTTCCCCAAGGCTCCATTCTGGGGCCTCTTCTGCTCAACATCTATTCCATGATTTCACTCGCTCAGATTATGAAAAACAATAAAATGTTACCATAACTATGTAGACAACACACAAATTTACATAACCCTATCAACAATGACTATAATTCCATACAAGTACTGAGTAAGTGAGACTCAACTACTATAACGATGCCTTTAAAAGGTCTCCCTGAAAAGTCCATCAGACAGCTGCAGCTGATTCAGAATGCAGCTGCTCGAGTCCTCGCTAAGACCAATCACTCCAGTTCTGAGGTCTTTACACTGGCTTCCTAATTTTAAAATGCTGTTGGTTTATGAATATACCTTTCTTATCTTCACAACACTATGAACCATCCGTTCTTTTAAATCAAGGCAGAAGACTTTTTACCGCTGCTTTTCAATTCAAATGGATTTTGATTAATATCTTTCACTGCACTGTAACTTTTACTGTCCTGTTTATCTTGTTTATGTTCTGTTTAACTTAAAAAAAAAAAAATAGCACTTACATATCTTATTTCCCTATGTTGTTTTTCTGTTTTATGGTGATTTTTGAAAGCACTACATACTTACTTTACAGCTTATTTCCCACACCTGCCTAAAACCTCTGCACAGTCCTGTAAAATGGCAGAATATTAGAATTTTATTTTCATAAGAGTAAACTGACAAAAAATAAATAAATCAAAACTCTGAAATATCAGATCAGAAAATTTATTACAAACATTCCAAACAAAGGCAACATTTCAAATAAAATCAGCAAAAAATACAACACATGCATCAACTGTTGCTGGTAAAAATAAACATTCATTTGGTTCACTGTACACTTGAGTACGACTGATCGTCAAAGCCTAAGCTAGCTATCGCTGTCATTAAAACAGGCATGCACAACAGTTCTGAAATGATTTGAATATGAAATTGAAAATGTTTCATCATTGGTACTACTTGCCCACTCTGAAACCTCTGGGCCTCTGTTTCAACAGCATCAGAGTGACAAATTCGACTTATTGCTCCCATACTCAAATAACAGGATAAATATCCCAAGGTGCAACAGGGCTGAAAAAGGTCAAACTGTCCATTTGAGCACAGATCTCAATGACAGGTCATTTAATCAAGCTTTGACCCACAACGAGGACAGTAAAAACAGGTCTCTTCTGTCCAAACAGGATGAGGCAGCTTCAACAAATTTAATGAGTAACTTTGTGTGAGGCTAGAAACACACAAACGGTACAATTGCAGTCATTGAAATCTAAGGGTCCGTACTGTGTGTGATCAGTTCATCAGATCGGACTTTTCTGGCAAACAGGTCCTCCTGTTTTCAAATCAAGGCAGTAACATAAAAACGTGATAATGTTAAAAGGAAAACAACCGTATCAGCACTAAAAATAAACTAAAATACTTATTGCATCCTCTTCATGTTGACAGTATCTGTGGTGACAGTGCACACAGAAACAGGCCCACAGTGCTCAGTGGCACCACTGTCCATGTCTCACATTACAGTAACAGCAGGTTTACAGCAGACAGAACTGGTAATAGTTCTGATCATGTTTAAACTACAGTCAGGGAACAGCAGCAGGGTCACTATGGAAGACCACTACCACCAGGTGCAATACACACTGGAAGCTTTCCAAATGACAAAGCAAAACACTCATGGTAAGACTAAATTATAGTACAGTATACTTGGATAGTAGGTAAAACAAAAGGTTCACTTGGCTGGTGATGAAACATTTAACTTCTCACTAAATTTACACATAAAAATGATACGAAAATACGTCAGTCTGGCAAACTGATTCAAAATTATAAACAGAAATCAAGTTTTTAGATAAAAAAAAAAAAATGATATAGTCCAAAATGTCACAATTATTTTGTTTTTCCTGGCAGGAATGGGCTCACATACCTTTCACGTCATTCCTCAGATGAAAACTATTTAACTTAAATGTACTTCAAACCGTAAGTCTGATTCACACTGACTGGATCAACTCTAAGTGAGATGAATACGGCAGTAACCGTTTCACAGTGCCTTGTGAACCTTGTGCAAGGTTAAATATCTACACAGTCATTTTAAAAACACATAATGCAGCCAGCCTGTACAACACTGAGGAGCTCAGGCTGAGGAGTTGTTTTGATTCTGTGGGGTATGGGACAGTCGGTCTGATTTTACAACACAGTGAGGAGAGTTACTGGGTAAAACAAGTAGGCGACGTTTACGCTGGTATCATGAACTGTTAGCATATAGTGTAAGCCATTTCCTGTTGACTTCATCTCACCACAGCAGGCAATATACACTCTGCTAATCAGGAAATATTCATCTAGAGGGAAATGTTTTATGACTGAGTCTAGTTTCAGCAGCTGTGTTCAATACACCAACTACAGTAAATAAATCCAGGAGGAATCCACACTCAGATGTTCCTACATTTCCCAGAGTTTCTTTCGGTGATGCAGCTGTAGTTGCAGGAACATCCATCTCACAGCAATATGACATTTACTGTGGATGTTTTAAATAACTCAAATGTATAACACAGCTTGAATTCTAGCGGTGCCGAAATACCTCAAAATATCACAGCTCTACATTTGACCAGTATTCTTTGGAAGTGTGAAAAAAAGACACCTCACAAAACATTATGGTCCCAAAAATGCAAAGTATGTGACACGTGTGGCTGCCTCCAGTTTTAAGATAGATTGTTCCTTTATGCAAAGTTAAAGTCAACCCCTTCACCTCAGAGTTCTGCACATGATAAACGGAGAGGCATGGTGCAGGAGAACGAAGCATGGCAGTGAACCGTTCACAGTACACATGAGTAAATTCACACTCCTGGCTCCTGATAAGCTGAATGATCCCCATCCAAAAGCAGAAAATTCCTCCTCAAACAAACCCAGCAGAGCCACGAGGATCTAACAATGAACACATGCTCTACCTGAGTATGGAAGTTCTTCTCTTTCACTTTGGAGACACGTCTTCACTTTCTTGTCATTTTCAATTTCAAAATCCCACTGCCTGAATCATTGACTACAAACATAAATCTGAACATGCTGGATAATTCTCTCTAATTGTCTCTCTTCGTAGCAAGACCACCTGGATCGACAGTCAATATCATGTAAACGACCAGGTCCAGGTCCTACTAAATGAAAAAAGAAAATAAAAAAAATGGATCTGACAACCAGGCAGCAGTTACAGCCCGGTAGTTATAAATCAAAGAAAAGCTCCAAGACTCATCTACAGACTCCTCTACTACTCCTCCTCCTCCTCCTCCTCCTCCTCCTCCTCGTCATCATCTTCATCATGGCAGTGGGTGATCTCCTGTGGAGCCTGAGGGAAGAAGTGGGGGGGCTGGATCTCGCTGATGGATCGTGTCAGCTGGTGCCGTTTGCACTCCATCTCCTTGAGGTCGAGCTCGTGGCGGTTTCGTGTGGCCAGGGGTGACTCTGTGTCGATGACGCTGACGTGGGTATGCTCCACCGTCGACTCGTGAGGCATCTGAGAGTTTTTAACGTAATGCCATCAATCAAAAATATACGAGGTGCAGATGACCGACAAACATTAAGGCTGTGTAAACTTTACCCTGAGTGAGAGCGATGAGTGAACCTTACCAGCACGTGTGCAGCTCTGAACAGATAGCTGAAGGGGTAGTAGAGCAGGTTGATGAAGGAGGCGGCGTACAGGTCAGCGTAGCGCATCACTTGGGAGGCAAACAGTGTCTGTCGGGATCCACTGCGAAACAGACTTCCCATCATGCCGTAGCACATGTCCATGTCATGGGTCACTTTCTGGAAAGGACACAGAGACATGCAGGACAAAATTTAATTTACTGACATGTTACTGACTTTATTCTTAAAGATTTTGACAGAAATGTCTTTTGGCTGCAGACCTCTATGCAAGGAACGTCTTATTAACAGGGAGTGGCGCTATGGGCATGCAACTGCCCTTACAGGGATCATTTGTATGTAGACTGAACTGTATTCACAGTTTTAGTGTCAAATGGACTAGGGCTGGGCAATAAAACAATAATGATAATTATCGCAATATAATTGTCCTCAATAACAATATAACACATGTTCAATATATCCCCAATAACTGTTTGATTGAATTTGTTTGAATCATGAACAAATTAGCACTTTATTTTTCTATTAAGATCTTAATTATGTTGAAGAAAAGGGACTGAAAAAATATTTACTGATCATATTTGTTGAAAAAAAGATTTTATCACAATTGTTTTGAATGTTCCACCTCAGATTTGTGAAGTGATCCACTGTTTAACCACACAGTTAACCATCTGGTTTCTTCAACTTTCAAGTTTATAGGCAGATTTTTGCTCCTGAGTGAAAGAAATAATGACTTGATATTTATCAAGACAATTATCGATATTGAAGGGTTTGAAATGTTTTTATCGTGATAACATTTTGGCCATATCGCCCAGCCCTAAAATGGACCATATGCTGTTTCAGAAAACCCTGGGTGTGTGTGTCTACAGTGCTGCAAGCAATGGCTCCAAAATGAACCCACAAAAAATGATAGAAATGATTAAAATATTAATTTGAATTAATCTATTTTGCCAGCAGAACCAAGAACTTTTACAAGATATTCAGTATGTCAGTATTTTGGTCATGTTCTCAGTCTCAAACGGAGCTTAGCCAGGTCATGTGACATGCCTTAGTAACAACAAATACTACTGGGACACTACAGAAAATTAGAGATGAATATTTATTATCCAGGAATTCACTTCAGCTACACTGCAAAAGGGCCCTGAACTATACATGAAAACAGTTGATGTTATATTTGATTTGATGTCTTGCTGTTTATTACCCGTGGAAATCAACATACAAGGTGTTCAACAGTAGTAGTAATATCAGCAACTTCAAAGTTTACACCCTTCAAAACCTCATACTGCTTGACTTCTCTGTTTAGTGCAGCTCTTTTTGAAGTGAAATACAGGACGTGTGTGACAGAGGAAGGTGTACCTTAATCCGTCTCTGCAGTGAGCTGATGTCGGGTCTCTCATTGCTGCTGCTGTCCAGGTGCCTGAGGACAAAACACAGTGTCAGATCTGTGAAACTGAAGCTAAAAGATTTATTCATTTTGTGATGTGTGCATTTGTTAAACTCTTTTGCTTGGGCTCAAATTGCTTGGAAGCACGCACTAATCTCTGGCACTTGTTCATGAATGAGGTAAAGGCAGGCAGACTGGGATGGAATCAGTAGTAATGCGGGGGTTGTGGTGGAGAGAGCGCTGAGCTGGAAGGCAAAGCTTTCGATCTACAGGCTTTGGATAGTGACCAAAACAATGAGATTGTGTCTGGGCTCCCGCTTAGAGACAGGGTAAGAAGCCCAGACATCAGGAAGGAGCTCAGAGTAGAGACAGTAAAAGTGTTGTCGTCGGATCAGGATGCCTCCCATCAGGACAACCTTGCTCAGCCTGCTGCCACCGCAACCCAGTGGATGGAAATGTTATTGAAAAGACTTAGTGCACAGGTGGGAAGATTATTCAAATGAGGAAGTGCAAAGAAAGTAGTTGGTATTTTGGTGGAAACTGGGTCTTAAACGTTGAGAACAGATGTCTCACAACTACAAGTCACTCTGGTAACTTGGCAATTCTGTCAGTAAGAGGAAATACTTAATACGTGAAGCAAATTTTATCTCCAGACATTATTTCTACCCACACCTCTCAGCAGGGACACAACAAACAGGAGCTGGACAACACAGGCAACCCCACTGCACTGGGTGACTAAAATCAAATCAACTTTCAGAGAAGCAGAGAAAAGATTTTTTCAGTGTTGACCCAGTGAGTGTCAGGAACCAACTGCTGTAAATTCTTCCTGTACCAGCATTTATTTCAACACACAACCAACAGCTACCTTAACAATGAGGAACTCACTTGTAAAGCTCTGCGAGGAAGCACTCCAGAGACTGAAGCTCCTCAAATATGGCTGAAAAACAACATCTGGCATTAGTAAATCACATTTATAATGGTTTGGTTAACACCTTGTGGAGTGTAGAAGCCCAGTCACATTTTCTGTCAAAAGAAAAGAGTATTTTTTTTCTTAACCCTCTATTAAAACCTATTTATTAACTATACTACTATTAGCTGGACTTCTAATTAAGCCAGATCAGCTCTGAGGTTTTGTTCCAGATGAACAACACTTGAAAACAGTGGAGTTCTGAAGCTGCTTGTTTGTATGAGTGTGTATGCATCCAGTCTCACAGCTCTTGTCAGTCCAGACATGCAACTCTTGGGCCAGCTCAGGTATCACCAGGAAAGTCCTCCAGCCCTGACGCTTCTTGGATTTGAGAATGTCACCGAAAATGTGGTCTCCGATGTAGACGATGTCCTTTCCTTTCGCACCAAGCAGGTCACACACGATGTCCGAAGAACCTGGGAGTACAAATATGGCATTTTTCATATCATCCCGTCCTATCAAAACCTATGAAATGTGATCCATGATTGGTTTCTATGATGTCGCAATTATAGCTGAGACTCAACCTCTACCAGGTTTCTGATGCATTTGCTATTCTAAACAACAGGGGCCTCATTTATAAATGCTGTGTACGCAGAAAAGACAGCGTACGCCACTTTCTAAGCAAACTTTGTTTTTATCTTTTTTAAACTAACTTGACTTCCCCACGGTAACCATGACCGCTGATTGACACATAAACTGGAGAATCGAGAAACTGCAACTGCAAAAGGATACCATTGTGTAAAATAAACTGAATTTTTACCTTATAATATATTCTGAGTTAATTTGCAAAAACATAAAAGCCATTTTAAATAAAACAGCCATTTGATTGATATTCCCTGAAGTGCGCACTAAAAGAACCAGGATTTATGATAAGCACTAACGGAGATATCTGTTCTCGCAAAAGAACGCCTCAAATATGTTTAATCAGATATTACATTTAATTTGATCTGAAATGAATACTTGCATGCTGTGACACTGATTCTCATAAATAAGGTAAACAAAAGAACAAACTACATTTAAACTGATTTATGTCGTCTTTGAGGCCTCAGTCGAGCAGATGAGTACATAGTTTCACATGTTGTTATCACATGTTTGTTGCCCTTTATTAAGCAGATTTTTGAATGTACAGCTCATGTCACATAACACAAGTTATATTTCTTGGCAACCTTGTTAAATGAGTGGATGAGTCTCTTTGCATTTGTAGGACTGAATCTACGCCGCTGCCGGAGGGATAAGACTCCGGAGGTGCAGTGGAAAGGCTTTAAAAACCTGATATCACCCAGAGCTGCTTCTCGTCTTTTTTAAATTGGCCAGAACATCTCATAATGAAAAATGAGCCCTTGTCAGTTGGGGTAACATCCAGCTGGTTTAAGTAAGTACACCTGTATACTACACCGCACTGGCTGGAGACCAACCAAACCCTACTGAAGGTGCATTTCATTTTGTCACCTGTCACTGGCGTCATAAACCCTTTCTCCCCTCTAGATGCTATAAGTTCTGGGGAAACATGCAATATGTCAGAGAGTGAGGAAGGTGAATAAAACTTTAACTTGTCTGTGATTTCTCCCTGGGTCACGTCAGATTTTCTTTGCAATGGTGGCTGTTTAACAGTGAAGACAATTCCCATGATCCCATGCTACTTCACAATGTCAAACTACGCATTTTGTTAACGTTTTGATGTGAGAGACTCCTAGCCGTAGAAATGACATACTGTGCATTTAAAACCATGTGATGTAATGAATCAGTTAAACAAGGTAAAGTCACAATCTGGTACATTACTGTGCAGTGAGAGATGAGCAAATATCACTTCAAGACATGCCTAGATGGTGGTTTGTGTGAATATTTCATTTTGTGTGAAGAAGGTTTCTCATTTACCTCCAGAGTAAACAATACCATGCTGGAGAGGTCCAGTGTACGTGCCGATCTTCAGCCGACCTGTGGCCTGAATGAAACCATGACTGAGTCACACACTAATACAATATTATATTTATTTATCAAAAACTCTTTCTAAAATTATATTTTAAATAAGCGCGTATGGTATTTTGTCCGTGCTAGTACACACTCACAGTGTCGACCTGCCGCAGCACAGTTCCCTCTCCAAAGAACATGGGCTTACGGGCGTCCACCAGAATCAGGTCAAAGTAGGACTGCCAGGGCCGGTGGGGTGTACCCGGCTGCAAAAAAACCCCCAAAAAACACACAGCACGTCATTTATGATGTCAATAGTAAAAGTAAATTCTGGTTGTACAGTATTCGTGTCTCATAAATAAGATCTGGCTGCGGCCTGTAGCACCTCAGCCAGTGAGTTCTAAAAACTTTATTATTAACACATTATACCAATACACTGCAAAACAAATAACAATACAGGGATCCATCCAAAAATGAAATTAAAATTAAAGGCTCAATTTGTTCTCGTTTCCACAAGCTAAATGTTAAAGGGATCTGGAATAGTATGATGTAAGCAATTGAAATAACAACTGACATGAAAAAATATAATGCCATTATTAAACATCATGCTGTCACGAAGGTCTGGAAACATTAATAAACTTAACCAATCTTCATTGGTACAAATCTTCGCAGAGGCATTGAAATGAAATGAGGATCATGCCTGCTGGCTGTATGGGGGTGCTCGACGTCTGATTTTACATAAGTTAATATACTGTTTATTAGGATATGAATTGAAACGATTCACTGATTAATAAAATGCTTCGACAAATTCTTTGCATCGATGCTTCGTTTAATCCATGTAACTATACAGCACAGTGTTTCAAAGGGACATTTATTACTGTCGCACAGCGTGATTATGATGGAGCTGTTTGCAGCATGACGGCAGCTGAACAAAAAGGTGTTCTGCCAGCGGACCACAGACAAGGTAACAGTAACAGCAACTTTAGCATTTAGCTGAAATCATGATTGATTGTTGAGTTGAAGCCAAAGTAAACTGCAGTCCTCAGCTGAAAATGTGTGTAAAAGTACTTCTTAAACGACGCATTGATGAATAGTTGAAATCTATCAAAGCTTTGAATACTAAAATCATCGTTAGCTGAAGTCCTAGTATGAATATCAACATATAATGCTGTAAATAAACATATGAAAAAAAGAAGGTTTTAATAAATGTTAATGAATAATTAAGTGCGGGAATAAATCCAAAACTGTAACTAACCCTTAAGGTAGGGGGCAGCAGTGCGCATGTGTAGGCGTAGCATGTGATGGAGCACCACCCGTGCCGGTGTTGTACTGAATTGTGTTTGAAGCTCGCAGGACGTTTGAATCATTTATCACCACTGACCCACACAAAGAATATTAAATCTTTTTTAAACAGTACTTGGAATAGACCCGAGAAGTGCATGCAATTGTTGGCGGGCATGCCCAACTCGGCACACGATTCGACTATCAGTGGACTATAGGCCATCCTTGACAAATCTGGCTCAGCTGTGTAAATCATATAATGTTGTCATAGTAAGCAGCATGGATGTACAGTAAGAGAATTTGAGTTCTAATAATACATCCACGGTAAGCAGAGACTAATGAAGAATCATCTTTGTGTTTTTGGCATATTGCAATATAAAATGCGTTCTTCTTTTCTAATGAACTTTGACCTAGATCCAATGGTGACATCGTGGTCCTCCATTGGCCCTTTGTGGGTTCAGGGTTTAACTGGAGGCTCATATTGCCCCCCTCAAGTCCATCTCATTCATGATAACTGAGAACTCATTTCTCATTTTTCTCTTTGGACACCATCATTAGTAAGCACAGTAGTTCAGTTTAAATCTACTGAGACCTGAAAATACAAATGTTATCAAATCATAAGTGTTACCTTTGGGCCGTGAGGAAAGTCAAACAGGTAGGTCATAATTTTCTGTAAGAAGACAGGAGAGTTTAGCATCCTGGTCCAGAACATAGAATAAGGATCATTAACATCACCTGGCAATATGACAAAGCTCTATAGAGCCAGGACAGCAACTTTACTATTTGGCATTAAAAACAAAACCTGAACTGAAAAAGGTAACATTGACACGGAAAATTTGGCGGGCCATGGAGAGCGTGAGTTACATATAATCTGCATACTAATGAGAGAACGTCACCCTTCCTGACCCAGCCGTCCTTTTGTCCGCGCCGAAGCCTACGTGACCGCTAGCTAATGTTATGCTTTATGTGAACAGTGACAGAAATTTGAAACTGAAAACCAGCGACACTAAAACATTTTAATGCCTGTGTTTTAGTTTTCAGTGCCAGATTTCACTGTCCTGGCTCCATCAAGTGCCACCATTCATACAACTGTGAAAATCAATCTGTAAATTCCAAGTAAAAACATAAAGCAGGAGGTTCTGGTTGGCTTTAAGCATTCATTACTACAGACAGACGACTGTAAACTTTCTTCTCACCTCTGTGTATTTGTAATCACTGTTGGTGGCCAGAAATACTTTTGCTACTTCATTCATGCGACTGAGGAGGAGAGGAAGCTTCAGCTAGGCGGAAGAAAAACAGAACAAACATCAACAACACAGAAAAACTGAACAGCAAAAAAATGAGACTGAGCTAAAAAGTGTTGTTTTGTAACCCCAACTTTAAAGTCCAGGTTGGTAGATAGTTGGTGTGTATGTATAAACAGGTGTACTTACATCCTTCACCACATACTTCTCCAGGTTTTCAACCGTTTTCTCTTTTAAGGACCCCTGTGAAAAATAAACTGGACTGAGGGCTGTGGATGAGCGGACTGCAGAAGACGGCATACAGCGTCATGGAAACAGGTTTAATGTGATAAAGGAAAATGTTCTACCTTGAAATGAACCCAGTCCACGCCGTCTCGGACGTCCTGGAACATGCTCTTGTAGGACATGAAAAGGTCGCCATCTTTGAAGCCAGTCTCACAGCTACAGAAACAATCATGTTAACATTGGTGTGCTGCACAACACGGATTTCTGAGGGTCAAAAATGACAATGACTCAGTGTTCCCCCCCAGAAACGTGTTGTTGTCCAGACAGAAAATATTCTGAAAGAGCAATTAGACTAGGGCTGCAAAGTACTGGAAAAAACTAAAATTGCAAAAACTAAATGAAGTTATGTTTGAAAAAAAGCCAATAAAAAGCTCTTCTCTAGGGTTCCAAGATTGACCAAAAGCTAAATTGTTCAAAGATTGCATTTCGGGCGCTTTGGCTCGCCACATGGATCATTTACCTGAATGCAACAAAACTTAGCTCAAAGGTGATTGGTGAATAGTAATAGCCCCATCCACACTACTGCGTTTTCATTTTAAAATGGAGACCGTTTGCTACGTTTGCACCTCCCGTCCAGACTAAAACGGCGAAAACGAAGACCTAAAACGGAGAAGTTTGACAACGCCCGTTTTTCGTTTTAAAACTCCAGGTAGCGCTTTAGTGCGGACGGGCAAAAACGGAGGACTTTAGAAACAATGACACAGACTCTCATGTTTGGCTCTCTGATTGGGTCTTATTAGTCATGCAAAGCAGAAACACGACGCTACTGATGCTAGTTTTTGATTTGGTATTTTTATTAAAATATTTTGTACCGTGCAAATAACAATTGTACTGTGCATGTTGCCGTATTTATTTTGTTTGTAGTTGTGTGTGTTAAGTGTTTCTTCCATTAATGCAGTCACCAGCCCGTGACATTAACTTTTACACCTGCCTCTAGAATCAGGCCACATTACCTGCGACAGCAGCTGCATGGCGTGCATGTTTACAGGCAGCTGACACTCTGCATGCACAGCCATCCGCTCACTATGTGCTCTGGTGAAGGGGTGAACTTAATCGGTTTTTCCAAACAACCAAAACGGGCGGACTCATTGTCAGGTGGTGGTAGGTGCTTTGGTTGTTTGATAAACTGATCAAGTGCACCAAAGAACACTGGGAACTGATCATACTCCTTAAATCAGAATGAAGTGATACTAAAATTCCACTGAAATTCTGATTATTGTCGTTAAACAGGCTCTTTTCCAGATTGTCACTTTACATTCCAACCAGCTTCACTTCCCTCAGACAGCCAGTGTACTGTATATAACAGTGAGTATGCAGTACCTTGTATATCTGGAGCAGTTACTGAAGAAATCAACCAGGCAAGCAAAGAGGTAAGTTTCTGAAGAAGAAATAAGACCAGAATCAGTGAGACGGAAGACAGACTTGAATAGAAACATGACAAATCAAAAATGTAAAGAAAACTGTGTGAAGTCCAGTGAGTTTGCTGCCTGACTTTCAATGGTCCAGTTGTGGGGATGACCAGATTGTCCAAACTCACAGGTAGTCATGTGATCTCTGTGCTGAGGGTTTATAGTTGTGTATGGTGTTGGTCATGTGAGGATTAAAATATCGTTAATTGAAAGAAATGACAGTGTATCCTTTAAATTTGGGTTTCCTTTTAAACACACATACTTTATATGCCAGCAACCCAGCAACTGGTACAAGCTTATGGACAGCACTACGGATGGACAAGTCCCGGAGCGCTGGAGGAGGCTGTTGACCAACGGATAGATTGACTGACTCACTAAATGGCTCTATTAATGTGGTGTTCCTCACACCGTGAATAAGGAACTACATCTTGTTTTTGAATTGAGATATATTTGATGAACTGTGTTTCTGTGTAATCTTTTTTCTGAGAAAGAAAATAAAGTAAAAGTGTATTTTCCAAAGACGACTTAATATTCTGTCTGTGCCTATGATTGTTGAAGGCTGAACCGTGCCCTGTAGTGACGCGTGGGTCCCATGTTTCAGGCGGGTTCGGGTGAGCTTACTAGAAAATATCACAGGTTCAGGTGGGTGGGTCAAAAAGTGACAGAGAAAGTTATTAATAAGTTCCAGGAACACTGCGCGCTATAGTCCACCTTCTCTTCCTCTTTGCACTAATTATTGGTATCAGTGCATTATTGATGGTAAAAATGGCTAATCATGCTCAGCTAATTCTTAAATCATCTTAAATGGATGATTATATTGGGTTTCAGCACTGTAGACTAACTGTTTTTATTCGTTTTCTTACCAGGCAAGTTGAAGAGTGTGTTGAGGATGTAGAAGCGGTCTGTGTCTCCACGCTGAATAAATTTGTTGGGGTACATCTCTCTGATGTCAGGTCTGCAGTATACATAGTACACACACAGTCGGTTGTTTGCGTTACATTACATTTCTGCAGTGGTCAGAAAGGTCTAACTTGCCACCCCTGTGCTTGCTACACAAATGTGTGTTTTGTGCAACATGAGATACTAACAAGTATCAACAACTAAACAGTAAGTTTACATTCAGTCTCAACAAGTATTGGATGGATTGCCATTAAATGTGCTATACACATTAAAGTTCCCCTCAAGATGAATTGTAAAGGCTCTGGTGATCCTGTTTTTCATCTACAGGTGCTGGTCATATAATTAGAATATCATCAAAAAGCTGATTTATTTCAGTAATTCCATTCAAAAAGTGAAACTTGGATATTATATTCATTCATTAAACACAGACTGACATATTTCAAATGTTTATTTCATTTAATTGTGATGATTAAAACTGACAACTAATGAAAATCCCAAATTCAGTATCTCAGAAAATTACTTAAGACCAATATAAAAAAAGGATTTTTAGAAATGTTGGCCAACTGAAAAGTATGAGCATGTACAGCACTCAATACTTAGTTGGGGCTCCTTTTGCCTGAATTACTGCAGCAATGCGGCGTGGCATGGAGTCCATCAGTCTGTGGCACTGCTCAGGTGTTATCAGAGCCCAGGTTGCTCTGATAGTGGCCTTCAGCTCTTCTGCATTGTTGGGTCTGGCGTATCGCATCTTCCTCTTCACAATACCCCATAGATTTTCTATAGGGTTAAGGTCAGGCCAGTTTGCTGGCCAATTAAGAACAGGGATACCATGGTCCTTAAACAGGTACTGGTAGCTTTGCCACTGTGTGCAGGTGCCAAGTCCTGTTGGAAAATGAAATCTGCATCTCCATAAAAGTTGGTCAGCAGCAGGAAGCATGAAGTGCTCTAAAACTTCCTGGTAGACGGCTGCGTTGACCTTGGACCTCAGAAAACACAGTGGACCAACACCAGCAGATGACATGGCACCCCAAACCATCACTGACTGTGGAAACTTTACACTGGACTTCAAGCAACGTGGATTCTGTGCCTCTCCTCTCTTCCTCCAGACTCTGGGACCTTGATTTCCAAAGGAAATGCAAAATTTACTTTCATCAGAGAACATAAC
>NC_060164.1:448692-465890 GCF_021292245.1 Micropterus dolomieu | reverse complement strand
CCTCTTCACAATAGCCCATAGATTTTCTATAGGGTTAAGGTCAGGCGAGTTTGCTGGCCAATTAAGAACAGGGATACCATGGTCCTTAAACCAGGTACTGGTAGCTTTGGCACTGTGTGCAGGTGCCAAGTCCTGTTGGAAAATGAAATCTGCATCTCCATAAAGTTGGTGAGCAGCAGGAAGCATGAAGTGCTCTTAAACTTCCTGGTAGACGGCTGCGTTGACCTTGGACCTCAGAAAACACAGTGGACCAACACCAGCAGATGACATGGCACCCCAAACCATCACTGACTGTGGAAACTCTACACTGGACTTCAAGCAACGTGGATTCTGTGCCTCTCCTCTCTTCCTCCAGACTCTGGGACCTTGATTTCCAAAGGAAATGCAAAATTTACTTTCATCAGAGAACATAACTTTGGACCACTCAGCAGCAGTCCAGTCCTTTTTGTCTTTAGCCCAGGCGAGAAGCTTCTGACGCTGTGTCATGTTCAAAAGTGGCTTGACACAAGGAATGCGACAGCTGAAAACCATGTCTTGCATACGTCTGTGCGTGGTGGTTCTTGAAGCACTGACTCCAGCTGCAGTCCACTCTTTGTGAATCTCCCCCACATTTTTGAATGGGTTTTGTTTCACAATCCTCTCCAGGGTGCGGTTATCCCTATTGATTGTACACTTTTTTTCTACCACATCTTTTCCTTCCCTTCGCCTCTCTATTAATGTGCTTGGACACAGAGCTCTGTGAACAGCCAGCCTCTTTAGCAATGACCTTTTGTGTCTTGCACTCCTTGTGCAAGGTGTCAATGGTCGTCTTTTGGTAAGCTGTCAAGTCAGCAGTCTTCCCCATGATTGTGTAGCCTACAGAACTAGACTGAGAGACCATTTAAAGGCCTTTGCAGGTGTTTTGAGTTAATTAGCTGATTAGAGTGTGGCACCAGGTGTCTTCAATACTGAACCTTTTCACAATATTCTAATTTTCTGAGATACTGATTTTGGGGTTTTCATTAGTTGTCAGTTATAATCATCAAAATTAAAAGGAATGAACACTTGAAATATATCAGTCTGTGTGGAATGAATATATACATTATACAAGTTTCACTTTTTGAATGGACTTACTGAAATAAATCAACTTTTGGATGATATTCTAATTATATGACCAGCACCTGTAGCTCCACTGTCAATTTTGATTCTGTGTCCAAACCTTCTTTATGACCAAACACCTGCAAAACGAATAACTATCCCATCAGCCTTAGCTGTACTTTGTGTTTATTGCTTTTAGCTAATGTTAGCATGCTAAACTAAGATGGTGAACATGGTATAAATGTTACACCTGTTTAACATCAGCATGTAAAGCACTGTCATTGTGAGCATGTTAGCATGTTGACGTTAGCATTTAGCTCAAAATACAGCTGCTAGCACGCTGTCTTGTTTATGATTCATTTAAATGATGGTGTTGTACGTGGGATGGAGGGCGGCTCTAACAATGCGGACAACTGATGTTACAGATGTGGTGGATTGTGTTGACAGCTCAGTGGGAGCAGTGTAGGTGGACCTCACCCCCTCAAGAAGTTGAATCCGTGCACACACACCAGAATGTTCCCATAAGCATCCACTTTGAGCAGGTTGCCATACATTGTGTCAAACACCAGACCTCTGATAACAGTGGAGACGGAGTGAGGACAGAAAAATCAGTGAGAAAGCACACTTGAGTTAGAGAATTTGTAGCAGTGGTATTCAAATATCAAGTCAGCATTCAAATAGATTTAAAGAACACAGGGTTTTGTGAACCTGGTGGGGAAGGAGGGGTCGTAGACAAAGTTTAGCAGCTCTTGTGGATATCCGATGGACACCAGACGCTCCACTGTCAAGTCGAAGCCCAGCGACTCATACTCAGGGGACTTATACACTAGACAGACGGACAGGAAGACAGGCTTGCACAGATCACCCTGATGAAGGCAGTGCACCAGGAAACACTGATCCACCGCTATACAGAGTTTACCTGAAATAATATTACCTGCAGCAATGTCTTCCATACACAGCACTTCCTAGGGCAACTACCCAAACACAACCACCCCTAAAACAATCTTAATTATTCATAACTTTCAGGTCTGCTTGGAAATGCAACTGTAAAAGCAGATCCTTTAATTGCACATTAAAATTGCAAAAACTGGTTCTCTAATCATCTGTTAGCTCATGGATGCAGCTGTCCACAAGCACGTGACCACTGAAAACTAGTTCTTGGTTTATGAAACGTAAAAATCTTTGATTTACAGATGATGGATATTGGCAAATCCTAGTATCAGCTGTTAAAAACCCAGCACGGCTCTAAACCTCGTTCACACCCTGTGGCCACGGTGTGTGGAATTACTGTCTTGACTGCCCGCAGGCCAGGAATATCCCCACTCACAGCTGGGCGGCAGCGGCTTGGGTTACAGTGTCCGAATTTGATTATGGTGCAGAAAACATTGGCTGTTGGTAAAACTGGCAAGTGCCATGCCACTGTCATCGTCTTTTAAAACAACTGTGTGAAAAAATTGAAAGTTTTAGAAAATGTCGCCACATCAGGTGTTTCTGCTTTAATTCACAAATATCCAGTAGCCAACGTGTGATCAGTAAGTGAGGACTCGTGTGCGACAAAAAAGAATCAAGCAGGATGGGAAAGGTGGGATGTATAAAGTGTGTCCTATTTCACTCACTGCCATTTCAGATCCCACTTTATGCATCAGTGAGACAGCCAGTGCCAGGACATTCAGATGTCTACGTGCAGATGGTGTAGGCTCTAGCCACTACAGTTTGACCTCTGTCTTTTTTTAAGGCTGATGCCGCAAGGCTCAAACTGCACTTACCTGCCAGAGTGTAATCCATATCAAAACCAAAACACTTGATCTTCTCCATGGCCAAGCTTCGGTTGACAAACACTCTGGAAGGGGAGGACAATGTACGGTTAATCAATGCATGGCAGCTGGCAGTTCAAATTAAATGCTGCACATCTTAGACTTCTTACAATACTCTTCTAATTCACAGTGTAGAGATGAGGAGGAACAACTACAGAGCAGCACTGACTGAGCAACACTTCCTGGAGGTCAGGTGGTGATGCATTGCAGGCTGTGTTTGAGGGAACTGCCATGAGTCATTTAAATAAAACTTAACAAGCACAACAGACATGCAGTCCTACTGGTTATTTACACAGTGACCAGTGCATCTGAGATAAAAACCTCTTAGCCCTGCCCACAGCCTGCCGTTTCCCCTCAAATGGTGAGCTTATCTGATTTCTTGCGATTACATGTTGACCGATGCTATTTCAACACGTTTCAAGAATTGTCCCAAGAAATTTCTCTGAAAATTTCAACAAGCCATCTATTACACAAAATCAGGATGTTGCATGTCTGACCTCAACATTAGGTTCTCATTTGTGCTACACCGAGACAGGAACGGTATCACTGTAGCTTTCTGTGTAGCCCCACATTCATCGCTGTGTCTGTTTTTTTACACCAGCAGTACAGTCGTTCTCATTCTATACATCCGCATCAAAATAAGACCAGACACACAGTGTAAAATCTACAAAATGATTTCATTCAAATTAGGAAATACACACACAGTTGCCAGTTTATTAGGTACAGCTAGCTACAACAAATGTCATCTAAATACCACAGTCAATACATCCTGCCTTCAGTGATTCTGACCTTCGCTACAGGACAGTTGAATTAGATTGCATTAGTTTTCGCTAGGTGGACATGATAAACTACAAAGACAGAATTAAAGCAAACAACAATCATCATAGTTGTTGACAAGGGGTGCAACTAAAGACCCAATCTGCAGATTCATTGCTTAATCAATTGTCAGAGGTTACAATGATATAAAACAGCCTCACAATGGAGAAGAATGTTTGGCCTGACTGTTTAATGTAAGGCTTAAACCTTCGATCAATTATTAAAATAGCTGACAGTTAGTTGTCTGTTGATCGACTGATCTAAAAATCAATGAATGTCAGCTCTAGACAAAGTCCAGTTCTGATAACAGACCTCCTGACTGTGACTATCATTTTATAGATTTTAGTCCTTTCAGACAACCTGCAATAACAACAGGCAGCACTCCCTGTACGTGCGTTTTCCAGTCCCTGTTTTAATCTTCATCTGTCCATTTCATGAAGTGCTGCCCAGCAGTGACTCACATCAACAGCTCACAAAAAAAACAGACTTGTACACAAATGTTTGCTGAATGGCACATTCTTGCTTCTCTGCAGAAATACAGACCGTACAATGCAAACACATCATCTGTGACTCCGCTCAGACTGCACACTGGCCTTGGGTTTCTATTCAGATGGTGTGAGAGATGATATCAGGTTGACTGTCACGGATGAGGATTAAAGGAAAGATGCGGGAACGGGAGAAATGCAAAAGAAGGAGCTCACACTGAGAAATCACAATGACCACCACCTGCCGTCTCCACACCGAGAAACCCAACTCACAATCAGTGTCAGTATGGATGGAGTTCCATGAGCACTGGATGGAGAATCAGTTCACATCATGGACATCAAAAACGTGATTTAGTCAGTAGCTGCAGTTTGTTTCAACAATAAAAGGACGGCATACCTCATTGCAGGATGGTTTTGAGCCAGATCCCTTGGAAAGCTTTGTAATAAAGAATACATGTAGTATTACCACTGAACTCATGGCTGCTGGTTTTACCTCTGATATCATGCTACATGGCTCAGGTCTTTGTCAGTGAATAACCTACAGTCTATTGAAACTGAGGACCCCGTTACCAAATTTCCAAGAACCATGGATTCGATAAGACACATTTTCATTCTGCTCATCGGTTCCAAACTTTCTGCATATTTCAGTGGCGCTCCAGACTGAACTGCAGCGAGCATTTTACAGTCTATAAAAGTGTTACTTATCTGCCAGGACCTGCCACGCCGATCTAACGTCACGCCATTTCTGACAGTACTTCAACAAAGCGTGCAACACAGAAACTATTATAAAGCCCTAGTCTACATATTTTTCTTAGATATGCTTCCCCAGAGACGCCCCTCTAGTACAGAGACTCCTTTCGCTTTAGCTATGAAGGGGATGATGAGCGAGGAAGAAAGGATGAATTTCACCGAGCGGTGCCAATCCCATTTCTGGGGAAGGGTTTGGAATCAAAACTGAGATTTGATAACATCCGGTTTTGAGAAGTAGAATAGCAAGCAGAATGCATAAAATTAATAATAAAAACGATATCCAAACCATACCCAACATCTATCTCCAGTACCTGCCATCTATATTATATTGTCTCACACATTCAAAAGTCAACATTGACCCATGAGACATTCCAGCGCACTTTTCAATAGATTTCATGGGACCAGGGCTCCATTCTTTGTGTGCAAAGTAACTAAGCCAGGCTAATATGATATCACACTTCTCATTCAGCTTCCCAGGTTCTTTGAAGTGAAAAGGAGGATTGGTCAAATCCTGAAAAAGGGGAACTGTGGGGAAAAAAAAGGGAACACAAGGAAGAAGCTACTGCGCTCTGTACATTTGAATTCAAGCTGAAGTTGCTTTTAAACTTCTGCTGGGAAACAGCAGTCAACAAAACTGTCTCCACTCAAAGTCCACTTATTTGCTTGTTCTGTTCTTCAAGTGTCAAGCTCTATGTGGGCAAGTGGTCCTAAAAGTGCTCGTAAATATGTCTAACATCTACAGTTCCAAGTTCCAAGTGAAGAATACGCCAAGAAGATTAGGAATTTGACCAGACATTTGATCAGCCACAACTACTTGACTTTCATAGCCGGGGCTATGGACACAGTGCGGTTGGTACAAAATAGTATTGAAGTTCCATGCCCAATACTCCTAGTACTAATATGCTCAACATACTTTTCTCAGAAGACGCTCAACCAAATAGCAGCTTAAAGATAATTGTAATTACTTCAAACTAATTCTCTTTTATTTGACAATAATAATTTGTACTTCTTTGTAGCCTTCAGTCAGGCACTGAGTCCTAGTTCTGTTTCCTGTTGCAATGGTGTAAATCCTTCCTGTTCTAGCGCACAGCTGCCTGCAGAGCAGAGAGCCTAAAAATAGAAGCTGCATTTTGTCACGTCAAGCCCGTTATTCCAAGCAGGCTATTAAAACCTATTATTATTAAAATTACAAAACACAAAAGAGTGCCGAGTATTTCTACCTTGAAGTCATATTGATCGTATGCATTATAGACGGTGTATCATATCATATATTACTCCTTTATCCCGCTCTTGAAGATGTGTCACTGTTTCCTACCAACTCTTTGCTATTTTAAAGAGAATACCTAGCTTTAGGTTCGACTAAATCCAAGGAGAAAAGAAAGCTTTCAGTCTAAAACCAAACAGGACATTTGTGATCAATGTCACAAGGTAGAGTGTGGGAGCAGCACGTGGAAGGTAGATTACCTGTGTTGACTGTGCCTAATTGATCCACAAGTGTCAATGATGCGTGGTTTTTGCCCCCAAAATCAGTTCTTGCAGTTTAGCAAATTTTCATTTTCTTTTCTTGTGACGGTCATATTGACTGTTCTGGCCATTTTGGGATATTTATGCATTTCATGTGTGTCCAGAAAGGTTTTTACTATGCACTGAAGTGCATATTAGTGATATTTTTACAAGTTAATGTATCGTGTCCTGATGTTTATTATTACCTATCCTAACATTTTGATCCATTCATTCTTAGATTTTATACTGATTATTGAAATTATATGCAAATAATGTTACAATGGCCAATCTATAGAATTCTGGTATGCCCCCCCCAAGCAGAGGGCAGTCCACACTGCTTTCTAGCCTGGTGTTAAGTTACTCTTTAAGGACGGCTGGGAAGGACGGCTTATGGATATTAAAACTGTTGGGAGAATTAGTTTGGGGTAGAGGTATTTTTAACATATCCAGGAGTCAGGAAATGTTAGTTGTGCATTTTATCTTGCATATTTTGTAACTTTTTATAGTAAAAATTTAAATGGTATTCAACTAAACTTGTATGTTGTAACCAAGCGTTGCAAGTTAGGAAACCCATGAGAAGAACGCTGCTCTGTTGTTGCCTGAAAGGAAAGCAGCAGCCATGTCTAAAAATGGGTTCATGGCAGGGGTAAACTTTTAGAAGCTGATAGATTTGATTAATTTTGAGGGTTTGTTTGTTTGTTTATATAATTACTGAAAATCCAGGTTAATGTCAGATGTCAACAGCCAGCCAACAGTTAGTTACTCATTTATCCATGAACAAAGCCTGAGTCCATGTCTCTAAAACTCAACGCATTTCTGCACACAAATAAACATCTGCATTTAAAAGCTGCTGAAATGTGTGAACATGTTTTTAATCACAGGTCAGCAGCATTTACCGATGCTGTGCAAATGCCCAACAGTGAACAAACAAACACACACCCAACTAACAGGACTGGTCCCTGTGGAGGACTCCAGCAGCGCTTTCTGCTGCGGTGTGACAGACACGTACCTGTGGTGAGCTTCACGTCGGTACTTCTTCATGGCCACGCCGTCCATGTTGGCTGGTAGGTCGGCATAGTTCTGCAGACGGTCGCTCCATGAAGTCGTCATCTCGAACCGTTAAAAGTGTCGCTGGTGAGAAAAGGGCACCCTGTTATTAAAGCCACAACACACACTCACACAGACAGCGGGTGCCACTCTGTTATTTACTCTTTGTTTATGAGGCTTCTTGGGTAAATACAGCTACAGCTACAGCATTTACAGCCAGCAGAAATTAATGTAAAACTACGCTTTGGTGAGAATAACGTTACTTATTAACGTTAGACTTTAAAGCGAAGTTACTAATGAACTCAGACGGGTTAACAATGCTCTTCGTCTCAGCTGGGCCATATCAAACTCAGGCCAGATTTGCAAACAGACTTTGACACAAGGCCAACAAGAAAAGAAACGTCGAGTCTAAAGCTAAAGTTAGCTCTGTGGACTGGAAAGATAACAGTAACTGCTCCATCATCTGGCTAGGCGACCTCTCTCAGACAGCCCGGATGTTAACTTAACCAGCTAACTTAACGGCTAAGTTAACATCCCAGAGATGTTGATATTGTTACCGTGTGGTTTCCAACACTGGACATTACAGGATTAAAGTGATGCACCCTGATAAACTGTCTGAGAACAACGCGCTGACAGGCAGCTATATATTTGAGTTAAAACACGCTTTACAGCACTCGTAAAAAATAAAAAAAATAACACTGACACTTGAAAAAGACACAACACCACTCACCGTCTTTAAGTGTCCCCTTCTTCTGCTTCTTCTTCTTCTTCTTCTTTGGTTTTACACTAGTTAGTACCCTTAACGTGACATTACTGCCTCCTCCTGGATATATTCTCCCTCAGTGTTTTACAATTAGTCCAGCAGCTCAACCACACAGGCACTGTTCAGCTCCTAACGTTACTCTGCCTCTGTATCTTATAGCTCTGCTGTCTCTTTGTCATAACACTGATCTGACGACGTGCTGGATGTTTCCCATAATGAAAAGTGTACTGTTTAGGTTGCTGTGTCTCAGTTTGCTTATTTTTACGTGTTCTTTCCCGTTAGGTCCCCTGCTTCTTACCATGGCCTCAATATTTTGGGGTTGAGAGTAGATGTCCTCCTTTTGCTGTGTCATGCATGCCAATGCTGTTGCCAGTGTATTTTTCTCCACAGTGGGTTTCTCCTCTAATTTTGAAAGTCTAATATCAATTTCCACAATTCCTTTTTTGATCGCTTCTTCATTTCCTGAGATACCTGAATGCGCTGGGACCCACATGAGTGTGATATTTCTCCCTTGCTTGTGAGTGCTGATACAGACATTTGGTTGATCTCACCTGTTCAGCCCACTTTAATGCCATCAGCAGAGCAAACAGCTCATCAGTCTATACATTCAAATAATTTGATGTTCTTTTGGCAATTTCCACCTGGTAACTGAGAACCACAACCGCAGACCCTGTTGCATCTGTTCGTGGAAACTTTGATCCATCAGTAAAAATCTATAGTCTATTCTAATCCCTGTAACGATTCAGTAATTAAATGCTTAAAAGATATAATCAAATATTTACAAAAATATGAGGGGTGTACTCACTTTTGTGAGATACTGTATCTAGGAACATGTCTGACTAACAATGGGTCCATGAGGAAATGAATAAAAGGGATCTCTTGACAGAAGATTTGACACTAATACTGAGTGTTAAACCTATTCCACTCTGCCAGTGATTCAGGTTGAGAACCTGTCTGAATGTGGTGGTGGACTGTGCTGAGCACCTATACCCAAGTCACAATCTGGTTGAAGCAGTTGGCTGTGATGTTCCAGGTAAAGCAAAAAAAAACAAAAAATCAATAGAATGCACATCCAGGCCTAGATGGGTATAGGACAAAAAAACAACAAAGGAAAAGCAGAGGCTGTCCACACACACAGTTTCAAAGCTCCTTTTATTTAGTTTTTATTAGTGCAACGTTTCGACCTGCAGGGTCTTCATCAGGAAAGCCACAAATGTAGTATATAGTAATGATATATCATTTTCTTGTATCTTTTAAAAAATTACATTTGTATTAAATCATCATATTTCATCATTTTAAGTCTCACAGAAAAAAGACAATGTGGCCATGTGTTCTCCATAACTTTTAATAACCATATTTATACAAAATGGACAGAAAAATATTTAATAAAGAGCATACAAATCTACATATAGTGAAGCACCTGGTGCTCCACACCACTATTCAATGCTACATATGTGGAAAAGTGCTCGACTGACTCAACTGGAGAAAGTTCCCCCAGTGCAGTGTAAGGTTTGGGTTTTATTGTCAGCCTCCCAACAGCCAGACATGTCTACACGGAGTGTATAAAGGGCTGCACCACGGTCACTCATTCCCTGTGTATACACACACTTATGGATTACATCCAACACAAACCCGTAGTGTGTCCTAGAAGAATAAACACACGGATGGTAAGATTTTAAGATATGTGTGTAAGTGTGTGCAGAACCTTTTGGCAAACTACAAGGAACACAAATCCTGCATAATATGGCATTAATTAAATGACAAAGAATGTATCATTGAGTACACTGAAGGGTTACTCAGATATCAACTCTTAGACAAAGAGACTCCACAGCTTTAATTAAGTTCACCTAAATATTCTCTACTCAAAGGCTACACATTATGGCACTATGGTATCAGAAAAGAATGCCTCATGTAACATCAGTGTGACAGGTGGCTGAAGACTCAAGCAAGGTCTAATGATCATCAACAGGGCGCTGAAAACTCATCATTTACTAAAGAACCCATCCTGGGTGAGAACTGGAGCAGTGTACAAACATGCTCGTGGTTTTTAAAGACTTTATAAAGAACATTTCAGCACAATAGGAGTTTTCTTGCAACATTCTGCATGTACTCGTTTTCCCTCACTAGGAATGTAGGCACATTTACTGTCTTCATACTTTGTTTTTCAAAAATGTTGATTGGCTCGTCAGTTCACACCTGTCCTGGTTGACGATACCAAAAGACTGTTAAGAACAAAGCCGGTGCTCTGGAAGGGCAGGAAGTAGTGTCACACTTGACTAACTGGTGTTTTTTCTAAAATTTGGAAAACAACCCTCCACAGAGATGACACCGCCTTTGTTGTTCCGACATCTTTTTCAATTAGCTCTTGTCAAAATTCAGTAAGTTCCCTATTTCACCTGTTTCACTGTTTTTCTAGATGGATATATCAACCCTGATATGAGTTATTCTCAGTATAGAAGGGGAATGCCTTACTGCAATAGTGTTAAACAGTGTAATCTGCTTTATTGCACAGACTGCTTCCAGCTAGCTGCTGGAAGGCTTTGGCTTTGGTTTGCACTCCGAGTGATCCTGTAGTTTGTCACTCAGACAAAGTGACAGCCCTGTAAGTTCACACCCAGTGCATTTCTTGAATTGACTTGATTTTAAATACTTTTGATCAGAGCAAGCATGTTTAAATGGTCAGAATCAATATGATAATAACTTCCAATCATAAGACAATTGTTCTTAAAGGTTACAAAATGCATCTTTGCAATGGCTCTGTCATCAGCTCAGCTGCAGTTCAGAGTTGAACTCGAGCTTAAACAACTCCTCAACAAGTCACATGGTCATGCTCATGATAATGACATAAATCATTCAGGAACTGTTATGGATACAAAAAACACATGGGATTGTCTGTTTTTGGGTAATACAGCAAGATAACTGATAACTCAAGTTACTTCATCATAGTGATGCTAAAGCTGTCGTGCTCATTGATTTTCTACAAAGCCCTACATGGACAACTACAACCTGAGATATTAAAGAGATAGCTACCACTAGCTCAGCAGGCTGATTTAAGCTCATTACTGATTCAGTTTATCAATATCAGCATATAAGAATGAACCAAGAACAAATGACAGTACAAAAATGTCAAACATATGTTTGATGTGGTTTAGAAACAGTGTCTCTATTTGGGGTTGGTATCTAAATTCAGTTGGATCAATTCTGATTCTGTATCCGATTCTATTTATCAAATCCGGTTCATATCGAATTTGGGTTCTGATTCCAACCCCTTTGCCACAAATCTTGTCACCGCTCTGTGACATTAATTTCACTTCACTATAAAAGGTGAATGCCAGCTCACCTGTGTTTTGTACCTGAGTGTGAGACGTTGCTACCAGCTGTATCTGGGGGTGTCATTGTCGCTGGGAGAGCGTGACACATTGAACATGCTGCGTTCCTTCAGATTCATGGCAATCACCCTCCAGCCAGCTGCCACCACTGCATAGATAACTCATTTCAACTTCATTGAGCAACCATTTCTCGCCCATGCAGCGCGACGGGAACGCGAGTGACAGGAAGAAATACAAAGGCACACCACGTCTCTCGCGTCCAGTTAGGGCTTTCCAACAGTGCAATCAAACTCGCTCGTGTCATATTCAGTTAGGACACGGTGTAAGTAAACATGAAAAAACACAAATATCAGTGCTGCCTCATGACAGGAGAAATTTTCAAAGCAGACAGCTCATCAACATGAGTAGCAACTGTCTAAATTTTAACTTGAAAATGACGAGGCGAGGAATTTGGCTAAAAACATACTTTCTGCTTCATAATAGTAGCTTTCAATTTTTGTACATTGTTGAAGTATTTAGTCATACCTTTCATTTGTCTCCAGGCCCGTCACACACAGTTACACATAGTTACACATGTACAAACAGACCAAAACCCTGAGCTCCAAAGGTATAAAAATGCATCTGCTGCAGTTTTTTTTCCAGGACTGCAGATATTAAGACATTATTCTGGATTACCTACGAGACTTTGCCTCTGTATCCACTCTGTTGTCCATCTGTGTTTTCATGAATGACTGCATCACTAATATGACTGTGATCAAAGGTCTGGGGAACACAGGGCTCACATGGCTCCTCCATTTGCTCCGCTCCCGCTTCCTCTTCTTCTCTTTCTAAAAAGCCGTGCTGATCCCACAGCTCCTGGCAATCACACACTTCAATCCCAGAATCTCCTGTGAAGCGCCGGTACCTGCCCGGCGTTGAGTCCTTGTTGGGGTTGTAAGCGCTTTCAAGGTGGGTCTGCATGACCTCTGGAGTAGCATGGAGCGCTGCATCAACATCACTAGGGACGGAAACAGCCGAGTTGGGGCATGGAGATTCCTCAGGGGGGTCTGTGGGGGGAGGTGCTGACTGAAGAGGGGTGTAGGGGGGAGGAGGCGTGACTGGGCGGTCAGCTACTTCATCGTAGGCCGGAAGCAGATAGGTGGGTAAGAATCCTGGAGAATAACACAATACAGACAAGTATGTCAGTCATTCCCAGTCAGGCACACTGATCTCTTTTAGCTCATTGTTTTGGTTTTCCAGCAAGCAAACTCATCAACCTGGTGAAGGAGCTGGTGAACATAGTGGAGCATTTGGCAGCTAAAGAGGGAGATATTTTCTTCAGGACTTGGTGGAGACCAACACGACTCCAAATTAATGATGATGTTGCTCTGTGTCTGCTAGATGTGTACAAGCAACTGTTAGCTAACATATCTGCTATCTAACATAACATATCTTAAGGGGCTACATGTTGTATTTCAATGAAATCACTTTACTTCACTCAAATCAAATTTTTGCTGCCTTTTTGTCAATAGGCTCTAACTTCACTCAGAAATGAAGCACACGCCTGTTTTCTCTGTTGCGTGGAACAGCTACCGAGTCAGGATGTAGCCCTCTGCGTGCTAACGAGTCTCTTTGAGACTACAGCGACAACAACGCAGCTAACTAAATGCAGTCCACTAACACCATAAAACGGCCAGCTCAACAGCACAACATAGACTCGTACATAAACTCCACGTAAGGATAAAAACAACAATAATGGTTTATGTGATGAAGCCTGTCAGGCCAAAGAGAATCAGATGATGTCGAGTGAAAACAGTCAACATAAAAAGTCATGTGGTGGTAAACTATCCTGTGTACCACCGGTGTTATGACAAAGTGTTGATTTAGCCTGGAAGAAAGCATGTAACGGTAAAAAGCTAATGCGGAGCGATTCACCCCCATTCTGCTGAAGTGACAAACTGGTCCTTCAGCACATAAAGAACAACATCACAGCCAGCCTGGACCCTGGAAAATGAATGAATAAATAGGGAAAAACCAGAATCGAGACTTGGAAGCAGCTTTATACAAGTGTGTTTTGAGGAGTGATTTTAAATGTGGCAGCAATCAGCACGCCTGATCTCCCCGAGCAGGGGGCTCTTACAGCAAATGCACCTTTTTTAGCCATGACTTTGGAGCAGAGTTTTGCCTGAGGACCTCAGGCAGCATGTTTGGTCGTTAGAGGAGAGCAACTCTGACATATTAGGCGATGCCAAACCAAACAGGGCCTTAAAGGTTCTGTATACGAGATCATTCTGAACATTAATTTAGCAGCAAACAACTAGTTGCCCTGTAAAGATATAGTGGAGTCCTAAACAGAGAGTAACGTCACACTCCTTCTGTGTGTCTTGTCGTCTGAGTTTCTCTGTGCTTTGTTTTGGTAGCCAGTCTGGCTTACGTGTGCATGTTAGTGTATGTGAGTCCCTCGCTGTGAAGCCACTGGCTTTGAGGAGAGCAATACAACGGCTGTTTATTTCTCATCTAACGTCATTAATTAAGGATTTATTTCTACTAAACCAGAGTTGTCATTGTTGGAACAGTGGAAAAGGATCCTTTCCATAATGTTGTCATGTTGGGCTGTTAGTGACGTAAGCTACTTTGACAGGTGCATTTATCCTGAAGGATAACGTTGCTGCCTTTTCACATCTAACTAATTAAGGGTTTATTTCGACCAAACCAGACTTTGTGATTGTTGAAACAGTGAAAAATGCACATACACATAATGAAATGAAAATTTGAATAAATAGAAAATTGTCTGCGTGTGTGGGTCACATTCTATTTGTAGATTGTATTGCATGTGTTTTCAGAGTATTGACACACATTTGTGGATCATGATGCGTTTGTGGATTTTGAATCTTCTGTATTTGTAGATCTTTGTGTGTTTACAAAGTGTATTATATATTTCTGACTTGTAGTCTGTGTATTTACAATGATATTGATATCATTCATGGATTTACTCCCATACTGGATCAGCGTCAATCTTAATAGTGCACATTCTACTGGTTCTATGAGTTCCACTTGTCAGCAGCTCAGTGGATGGCAGTTCAGATTGACAATGTGTTGCTCAGAAAGCTAGAATCTTTTACTTCCCATTCTATTTACAAACATTTATGATGTGCAGATGTGTCTGAGAGATGGAGACTAACTGTGTGAATTGTGCAGAGGCGGCAGAATGTCAGACAGGTACATGTTGGGATTCCTTACTGAGATAGAGTGGTAGGTGAAAGTTGTTGTGAGCCTCTCTGTAGGCGATGAGGTTGATCTCGTTCTGCCGGCGCTGCTGCTGGAATCGCTGCTTGGAGCGCCAGTGGTGACAAATACAGCCGCATGTCAGGATAATGATCAGAGTCCACACCAACCAGAACCCTGCAGGGAGCCCATAGTACATGTATCAAAACACACTTAATATATATGCTGAAAAAAATGGGGCAAAGTATTTTTAATGTCACTGTCAAATTTTGAGTTTCTGTACTGGCAAATAAAATTATATTTTCTGATGAGTATGAACACTTTTTAAAATTTAAAATATGTTTCATTGACAAAATAAGCCAAACTTCACATTAAATATCAGCGAAAAACACTAAAAGGCAGCCAAGCAGGAGCACAAACAGTGCAAAAAGTGCAGATGGTGAGTGAGAGATTAGACACCACTCGCCTAACTGGTACCACTCCTGACCTTTATCAAACACCAACCCTTTCACACAAAGATCCTGCAATACTGCCGTCAAGAAGAGCAGTAAAGAAGAGCCGTCAATACGCAGACTTTGCCTTTTTACACTTTACCACACACTGCCAGCATATTGCTGCCCCAGTGTGTGGTGCTAGACCGCACGCAGGCTTTCTGGAAGCAGACACAACGGTGTTGGCGTATTTCCACTACATGGTATAGTAGGCCTTTCCCCTCAATGTAGGTGAAGCTGATTGTCATTGCAACACTTGTACAGCAGTTGGGTAAAAACACAGACTGTATTAAAGAAGTTAACGTAGTCATCGTGACGTCACCCGCTGGTTTGTGGACAGCCTCGAGTTTGGCAGTTTGGCCGCCACAATATTGATTTTTTGCAATCAGCGGCACCGGACGTGACCATATTTGGATGAGACTGTGGAGCCAACGGCCGTGTGTGGAGATGGCTAGCTTGCTTAACAAGGTGCGTCTGTAATTCACATTAACTGTCATTTTAACAGCGCTGATAACTTTGTCTAGCGAACAAGAGGTTTAAAACTAAATGTACTCACCAGAGAAAGTCAACAGCCAACTCCTAATAAGCTTTTTCAACGGCGCTGGTTAAATTTACACAGTGCTGTGGGTACGAGTCACTCAAGCCTGATTGACAGGTTGCCATGGTAGTGACTTATCAATCACAAGAGAGTTCCGCCCAAAAGCATACTCTGCTTTATAAATGGTCTATTTTCCTCTAAATTGGGCCATAATTTACTAAATGAACCTCCTGCTGTATTAAAGAAGCAACTGAGACCATAAACTCAATATGAAAGTGTTACATCAGTGAGAAGAAGGGTCATTTTGCCATTATTTCTAATTGAACCAGACCAGAGGAGACGCCCCTTGCCGGCCCTTCGATAGAATACAGGATTAGGGCTTTCCGCATTCTCCTCCCTTTTCAGACCCAGAGGTTCCCGCTTGGGTAAAAACATGCAGGCGTTTTCCTTTGGTCTTAGGCCGCAGCCTTTATTCACTGCTTGCATTCACCATCACTCTGCCTCTCTCGCTCGCTCAACCACACACCTGTGTCCTTTGGGGCAAGCAGCAAACTCCGGGGCTGAAAAATGAAGCTACATCGTGCTTGTTGCACGTTGGTCAGTGCAACAAGCTGTTTAAACTCTAAATACTGGAAGTGTAATTAATTATCATATATGTTGTAGATGAAGAGGAACCATTCAAACAATAAAGAATAGAAGTGAATAAAGAAGAGGTGGGTTACTCACACCACAGTTCATAGTAGTAGCTGCAGCACTGTGTCTCTCCACAGCAGTGACCCGACTCACAGATGTAGCTCTGGTTGTTTACTCCCTGGCACACCAACTTGGCCTGTAAAAACACAAACATACAATCCCGGGCTCTTCTTATTCCTCTATTAGGTGCCTCTTCATCTCCTCGCTACTCCCTCCTTGTGACTGTGACCCAGAAATCGATCTCAGCACACCAATGCAGCTGGAATATTCAGCCCATGGCGGAAGCAAGACAAATGTGTGATCAAACACTCTGCCCTTCTGAACTCTGCCTTATTTATTTATTTTTTTCTTTCTCCCACCCCTATTGGCTACTGGGGTTCTTGCCTGCCTGTTGCTGGGGTAGGTGTGGCACAGTCGTGGCATCCCACTCTCACTAACACCTACATTCTTTAACAGGCTTATGCGCACACACATGTACACACACACACACACATACAGACACATTCACCCACACGCACACAGACACACACAGTCTCACACATAGACACAAACAAATTTAGGTTGTCCCTGGTAGAATTATTCCTGATGCCTTTCTTTCAGTTACTTATTTAAATTAATTATTATTCCAGCTCTCGTGGCTGTGTTGTGTTGCTTATTTAGTGTGTTTGACTGTTTCTTGTTTTCATTT
>NC_060164.1:444518-448672 GCF_021292245.1 Micropterus dolomieu | reverse complement strand
TTTTTTTCTTTCTCCCACCCCTATTGGCTACTGGGGTTCTTGCCTGCCTGTTGCTGGGGTAGGTGTGGCACAGTCGTGGCATCCCACTCTCACTAACACCTACATTCTTTAACAGGCTTATGCGCACACACATGTACACACACACACGCACACAGACACACACAGTCTCACACATAGACACAAACAAATTTAGGTTGTCCCTGGTAGAATTATTCCTGATGCCTTTCTTTCAGTTACTTATTTAAATTAATTATTATTCCAGCTCTCGTGGCTGTGTTGTGTTGCTTATTTAGTGTGTTTGACTGTTTCTTGTTTTCATTTTTCTCTTAGTTGTCTTACTATGTCAGCTGTTTATTGCTGTTGTTCGGCTGGTTGTCTTTTACTATTATTATTATTTTTATTGTTGTTTGTTGTTTTTCTCCTCCCCAAGCCCCCCTCTCTGTTCTATTGCAGGTTTTGTTGCTTTCTGCAATTGGTGTTTCCCACAGCTTTTCCCTGTTGTCCCCACCCTCCATCCCCCTTTCCCCCTTCTCTTGCAGGTGTTGTCCTTTCTCCGTGCTGTCTGTTTGTGCCCCCCCATCCCTGTGTCTGCCCCCCTGTCCGGCCCAGTGACAAATCAATACATAATTAAATAAATAATAAAACAGACAAAGGAGTATATTAATACTCTCTTGTTAAAGGAAAATCTGTCTGGCACAATATGGTATCCAGGTCATCATACTCTATACCAGGCTGCTGGGCAAAAAAACACTCTTCCCTTCATTGTTTGTGTAGCGCCTTATAAGGCACAGTTCTAACCGCATTCCTGAATGACATTTAACTTACTGATGTTTTTATTGTTGAATGTGGTGTGTGGATGGGCAGGCTGGGTCATAACAATAAACATTGTGAATAAGGGATGAGGGTGTGGGTGAAATTATGGCTGGACGATTTGGCCTAAAATCATAATCACAATTAATTGAACATTTTACCTCGATTATGATTAATGAACAATTATTTTGTTTTAGATTGTTGTTTGGTTTTTTTGTGGGGGTTTTTGCCCTCATAGTTCACTGACAAGGTTTTTACTGTAAATATGCTCAACTGTTAAAGCTGGGTTCACTTTTTTAAATTAACAGATGTAAAAAAAATCGATTATCTAAATGTTCATTGAGGTAATGTTGACATGCACATACCAGAGATATGGTTCCCCAAATTTGGCGCATCGCCGCTGCTGAATTATGACCACTGTTACTAAAATTTCACACAATTCAATATCACTAACGTCAATCATTTTCACGTGCACACTGTGCGAGCACGGTAACACTCAATGCTTTGCTACCTTCCTTTTCTCAAGCATCAAAGGACATCTACGTGACATGTGCTGACAAGAGGAGCGGAGGTAATGTTTTTTTTTTTTAAGAACAGTGCAATGTGTGTGGATTGTGAAGATCTGATCTGTAGCCTTTATGTATTGGTGCTGACTGTTGGTCTGCTCATCTGACAGAGATCATAGTGGCAGGCTGTAATGCCTGGAGTACACTAAAAGATTTTTTAGTTCCACTTTAAAACATGGCATACCACAGAATCTACAGATTTTTTCTATTTTAATCTTCAGAACGCAGACACGAGACGATTCAATCAAAATGCAGAACAACACACTTTGTGTTTATACTGAATAATTTCAGAGTGCCGTTTTTAGGGACTTGGGATCTCACAGAAACTTGCTGATCAAGCTTCAGACAAAGCAAACATGGAGGCGGACTGTTGTCGGCAGGTAGTAGCACTTGTGTGTGCTGTGTTTTGCACAGAAACTGTGGATGAACTGATGAGCTACGCCTGTCACAATAACGTCATTATCAACTAATCGTACGATTTATGGACATGACCTCGATCACATTTGCTGACCTCGATATCGCCCATTGTGTTTACTACAGGTGTGCATCTTCACGGGTCTCACGATTCGATTACGATTATCAGGTCAAAGATATCTCGACGCATCACCTCTAGGGGTGGGAATCTCCAGGCACCTCATTACGATTATGAGGCTACGATGTGACGAACAGGATAAAGATGTATTTTTCTCACTGTGTGACTAGTTGATACTTTCAAAGCAACGTATTTGTAACAATCCAAGTAAGTAGGTAGTAATGAAATTCAGCTATTTAATGTTACTTCATATAAATGTAGCTAACGTTACATAGCATTATTACAGCGTTATTACTTTCCGAGTTCAGCCTTTTTCGTTCAATCAACATTACGTTATCAATTAGCCACAAGATAATCCATTTTTGACATTTGTGAATTGATTTTGAATCGTCCGAGTCTGCATCGCGATGCATCCAAAAATCAATTATTTTCCACACACCTAGTGTTTACGTGTGTGTTTGTTATCGTGCTGCTTCTGTCCTCTCGTCTGCTCTCTGTTTTGGAGGCCACACAGAGAGCAGACAGCCACAGGTGAAGACAACGTGTTACTCGAGGTCATTAGGTGTATTAATTGCTTCTTTTTCCCCCCCGAACACTGTATAACTCCAGCCAGAAAGTTTGTAAGATTAGGCTGAGTCCAAATGGACTTTGTTTCCAAGCCACATTCCATAGCTCAGGTGTGGAAACATTCTGGCTTTAAGCCGAATGAGAGAAGAGAGCCAATTAATGTCAACGAGCCAGTCTGTCAACTTTGTTTGAAAACTGCAGCAACAAAAAGTGTCAATGTTTCCATACAATGGACCCCTGTGTTTTTGTTAATAGAGCCTGAGAGTCACTATTAGTTATGTTTTGGTGGTGAGGTTTTATTTTATTTTTGTTTAATTAATTTGGGATATTATTTTTTTTTGGACATTTCAATTAAAATGTCTTATTGTTGTTTTATTCTTCAGAATAAAAAAAGTCTGTTGCTCTTTGAAAGGGTGTACTTGCATTATTATGCTATTATATTATCATTAAGTGGAATAAAATGGTCCTAAAATGACAATAATATTGTTTATCATAATTATTTATGGGACAATATATCATCCAACAGAAGTAGATACCGTGAGATACCTACACGGGGTCATGGCTGAGAAGATGGTTTATACATTTTATAGCATGAGCGTAAGTTCACAACATGTTGTTTCGGCTTGGGAACGCCCCGGCAATTGTTGAGAGAGGCGAATCGGACCCCAAATCAGCCCAGTGATCCTCTAGTGCGCAGCCAGAATAACAGAGCAATGAACAGATGATGCCAGACGTCATATTTAATTGACGTCGCTTTAAAATGAAATCTCTGAGGCCAAGGCATCTTGGGTGGGAGAGACTAAGACGAGAGGCGAGGACAGTAACTGAGGAGTTGCAAACTGAGAAATGAGAAAGGCCTTCTGTCACACACATAGTGCTGGGCTTAAAAAGGCTAACCCTAACATGATCCTGCATCACATTTTACTACATTTACCTTTACTATAAGCTGTTAAATATCAAGGACAAGGTATATATAAAATGTAGTCTCTCCTACGGGATTATTAACTGGTTTACTAAATAGTAGTTTACTAATTTTCTGTGGATCAACTAATCAATTAACTCTTCAGCTCTAAACTAATGTCTTTGTTTTCCATATTGTTACTTCTCTTGCTGAAGAAAACAAACTTGACTTAAGCGGTCCAGAAACAGTCTGGATCCAAATGAGCAGAGCCTCTGGAATCAGATATCACAGTGACCTTGCGGGAACTACGGAACACAGCCAGCAGCTACTGTTGGTGTGCTGACACGTTAAACTGCCATTTCTATCTGCAGCAGCTGGAATACTCTATAAGCAATGACACACTTTGTTAGATCCCTGTCTTTTTCACATGTAAAACAGCTAACCAGTCAGTGTGATCAGATTCCAGTGTGTCACTTTTCCAGATTTGCAGCTAGTGCTTACAGACCTACTTGTCCCATTTCACAACCAGAACCATCAGCATGGGTTTGACCCAACTAATGCTACCACCACAAGGAATAAATTCTGGTGTTTACTGTTTTTTTACACTATAACCTGTGACCTGATTAAGAATGCCAGCTATATTGCCAGTACACACGTATTCACCATGGTCACATACTGTATTTACAGATGTCAGATAGATATCTATCTTTTCTTTTTAATACATTTGCAACCAAATATATTAAGCTATGGTCAAACATTCTGATACTGTGACAGCAGA
>NC_060164.1:431331-444418 GCF_021292245.1 Micropterus dolomieu | reverse complement strand
TATACTTGCCCGTCAGATCCACAGACCCTGGAATGCTGAGTTCACTTAACAACTGCCTTTGTGAAGTTAAAAAATGGATGTCAAATAATTTCCTCCAGCTGAACTCAGACAAAACAGAAATCCTGGTCATCAGGTCTCAGCAGATGGCAGATCAAATACTGCCATCTGCTGGTTCCCTAGTAAATCACAATAAGCCTGTGGCAAAGATCCTTGGTGTTTGGTTTGATAGTAATTTAAATTTCGAGCAGCACACCACAAAGCTTTTTCAATCATGTTTTTATCAACTTAGAAATATAGCAAAAATTCGATCTATGTTAACTTTTAAGGACACAGAGACCATTTTACACGCCTTCATCTCATCACGCCTGGATTATTGCAACAGCCTTTTCACCTGTTTAACCCAAAAATCTATTGATCGACTCCAGACTGTCCAGAACTCAGCTGGCAGGCTTTTAACCAGAAAAAAGAAATATGACCACATTACTCCTATTTTAGCTTCATTACACTGGCTCCCAGTATGTTTTAGAATTGACTTTGACTTGATATTATTGTCTTTACACTTGTTAAAGCACTTTGTAACTTGTTTTTGAAAAGTGCTCTACAAATAAAGATTATTATTATATTATTATTACAAAGATGTGTTGGATTAGCATGATCATAGCATACAAACAACACACTGACATCTAAAAAAGATTCTGATTATTCCACCACATGAATGCACCGTTCACCCTCCCTTTTTATGCTAAATAATATGTGGGCCTCTATTTGTCCAAATTTTTCTACTTTTCTTACTTTTAATAAACCAGTCGACTACTATTAATGTTACTTGTTCTTCTTCGTACATATTCAACGTAGTGACAAAACGCGGCCTGTAGCGCAATTTCTCTGTTTGAGCTACTGCAGAAACATGGCAGCGTAACAAGGAGACATCCATGTATGAGGACCTGCAGTAGTAGAAGGTAATAAAAACATAACGGCTCATTATGTAAGGTCTTTTAGACACCAACATAGTGTGTGTAATGTGTAAGATGTGTTTTTTTGTGTAACTGTGTACTGTGTCAGAGTGTAATTTTGCTGCTGTTGTAAAATAAGGACTGCTATACACGTAATTACATTTCAAAACTAGCAAGTCGCCAACTTTGCTAACACAGCCAAACATCAAGCAACTGCAACAACACAAGACATAGCAATATTACTGACTAGTCCAACAGAAAGAAGGGCAGCTTGGCGGCTGTCTTGCAGCTTTTTATTTCACAAAGCTCTCACCAACATCTAGTGGCCTCTGGCTTGGTCTCTTTTTCTCTTCCTAGCTCCCTCAACGTCCTCTTTGGTCTCTTCGCTTCTGCCATTAACTAACGTTATCCACAGAGGCTGCTGAGCTGCTGTTGCCCGCTCACCCGAGAAGCCCCTGACTTGCTATAACTTAAGGGACAAAGCACATTCAGCCTATCAGTATGCCTATAGATAAACCTCATCATATGGTATAGTCTCCATTCTAATGAGACAAGTAAACGGCATTATGAGTCTGAATGGGTAGTAACTGTATATATGCTTAATGAAATAAATAAAGTACTTATAACATTTAAAAAAATTAATGACCCATATTGCACCAAATATTTCATGGACTAGACATTGCAAGCAAAAAAACTCAAAAAATGAAATTGGCAATGTGAGAATAGGAATTACATTAAACAATTATTTTTATTCACTTTATTAAAAATTTACCAGTAAGCCTCTTCAAACTTCTTTTGTCAGTTTCACTGTCTGCAAACATTGTGAATCCATCCCCAGGTTGTGTTTCTACTCACATCGGAGTTCATTATACAGTAACAATGCGTCTTTGACATTAACTGGCACACTCTGGGATTGTGTGACATAAGGGAAATTTACAGTGGCCATTGTAACTTGTAACTGGTACATAATTACAGCTGGGGGCCAACAGCGCCTCCTGATTGCTGCTACTTTTCCGGTCGGTAACCGCTAATAATAAAGTACAATAAATGCAATGAAAAGGACACAAAGTTGTGAACATTTGTCATAAATACGAGTACTTGTGACCCCGGGAAAAAAACGGGGGATGGCAATGAAAAACGGGAGTTTCCTGTAAAAATCGGGAAGGTTAGCAAGTATGAGCTAACTGGAGCTAATCCCTAGGTTTACTTCCGTATGACAGTGTGCTGCGTGTGTCGTCTTTCTCTTACTTGCTTCTTCCGACAACTTCTTCTTTAGTCTCTTTGCAACCTCTGTTGTTTTTTTATATACTTTTTGCTTTTTCTTATAGCTTGCTTGCTTAAGAGTCTTGATTGTGTGATGTGTGCTGTAAAGCATTATGCTGTTGTCACAATAGATTTCCTGCCCAGGATTCCAATGTTACATAGCGCAGTAGAGGCCGCAGGGAGCCCGGAGTGGCAATGATGGAGATGTCATTCCCCCCGTCACAAGTCAGTGTACCATCAAAATGATTTTGAAGCTGTTATTTTAAGATAAAATATCTATGTAACGTTGCTTCTAATAATGTTGCTAACGCCGATCTCAATAAATTTGGTAAGAAATATCAATGACTAGCAATGCTGTGTTTCATCCATAGACTGTATAAAAGAAGCGCATGTAGTCATCGTGACGTCACTGTGGACTGCCTTGAGTTTGGCCGTTTGGTGCCGCCATGTTGATTTTTTTGCGGATGTGACCATATTTGGACAAGATGATGGAGCCAACTGCTCTTTCAACGGTACTGATTAAATTTACACAGTACCGTGAGTACGAGTCACCTTGACCTGATTGACAGATCACCATGGTAACGACTTGTCAATCTCAAGATAGTCGCGCCCCGAAGCATACTTTTCCTCTAAATGGGACCATAATTTACTAAATGAACATCATGTTGCATTGAAGAAGACATGAAATTAGTGATTGAGACCATAAACTTATTAGGAAAGTGTTTACTGAGGTAATAAATCAGGTGACAAATACGGTCATTTTGCCATTATTTCTAAAGGAGCCGGACTTCTTTTTGCAACCAGAGGAGTCTCCCCCTGCTGGTTGTTCGATAGAATGCAGGTTTAAGGGACGCCTCCCTTTTCAGACCCGGAGGTTCCTGCTTGGTTTCATCACTGTACAATAATATAACTGAGCCTAGTTTGCAGCTCAAAACACACCAGTACCTAATCATTTCAATGGAATGCAGTGGGTAGATTGAGAAGGAAACATTGTCATTACAAATATAATCACCACAAACAATAGTTATTTTTTTCAGTTATTCAGATAATCCGGCAATAGCAGGCTTTCAGGAGCCTTGTTCTTTGTTCTAATTTACTATAAGGGGGACAACAGATGAAAACCTCAGCTTTAACAAGGATGCATTCACTGGTCTTCAAATAATCTCCAATCTCTGTTAGCTGTGTTAAATATTGGTAGGCTATCTTCTTGGTTTAGACTACAGGACGTCATTGGTTGCCAAGTCCACATCCTTTCTGGCCTGTATGTCCGTCTGTCAGAAGCCACAGAAAATCCTAGTCTCTGTGAACTGTGATTTGTGAAAACAGACAGAAGCTGTTCAAATGCTTCACAACTTGGCTCATGTGCCATGTCACTTCCTGTTGAGGGACACAGCAGTGACCACTATGGCGATGTGTGTAATGCTAAAATTCCATCCCAGAGAGGAGCTTGAGGATGTGGGAGTCCTGACTAAGGTGGTGGATCCTGTCAGTTGTCTGCTAGGTCTGTGGGTGCACCGGGTTGTTCGGGACACACCAGGTTTAGCTGCTCCCAGGAGCCTCCAGATGTCATTCACAACACAGCCATGACCACAGATGAAAACAAGCTTCCATCTGACTTTTGAGTCCCCAGAATGAATATTCCTGAACTCATTTAAATCTTTGTTATTCAAAAGATATGTGACAAAGAAACTGTTGTTTTATCTGTCAGAGACTCTAATCTGTCCATGGCAGGGCTGTATTAACCCCCTAGGGAGCCACTGGGAAAAAGTGAGCTGTGGGCCCCTCTTAACCTCCCACATTTCTCTCACTCTCAGTGCATTGTGCATGTATAAGTAAGTCATTTGTGATGAGTTTGTGGTAACTGGTTAAAAATGAGTGTATTTAGGAATATCCACCATGTAAACGTACAATACACTGAAAGAAAAAAGGGCTTTAACATTAGATTACAACTCAGGGCCCCTCTTCAAGGTGGGGCCTGTAATAATGCAGGTGTTACCTTCAGGCCACAATCATTTCAGTTTATAGGCTACTGTGCTTTATTTTGTGCATACGTTACAAAGATCTTTTACATTTTCTTTGTAACGTGTTGTATGACCTGATGAAGGCCCAAGCCGAAACACATCGCCCTTACGATACAGTTCTTTATACTGCAAGTGTTGCTGGAGTTTTGACTATTTGAGTTTTGGTAACCCTGTCTGAAACTAGTTACCATGTTGTGAATTTCTTCGTAGTGATATGAAATCGGTCTGCCAATCATGTTAACTTCCCTCCACTCTCTTTTGGCTTGGCGTTCTCCTCTCCTCAGGGCTGGCCCTTTGAACCTTTCAGCCCAGTTTGAGGGAACAAAAGCAAACAAATCACATTGTCCTTTCAGGAATTTTAGCTTGTTCGCTGCCTTTTATGACCTCTTCTTTAGGCACCTCTCTGCCTCTCCTCATTCAGGGTCCCCAAGAAAGTCAATGGTTCCTTATATCCCAGTTTGACAAGTCAGGAGGATACACGCTAATCCCCTTAATCTGGCCTTTCTCCCGCACGCAGCCACAGGGAGAGAGGGACCACAGAGAGTAATCCTGTCGGAGAAACAATAGGATTAAGGGCCCAACCCCATGAGTGACAATCAGGTATCCACTGACTGATCTGCAAAGCAGTAGCCCCGGCCGCTCTCTCTTCAGTGTGACTTTATTTTTGTTTGGCGGGCCCGAGAGGGATGGGGGTGAGGTAAGGGAGGGACGGGTGAGTTGTGACGGGAGGAAGGATATTTCTTTGAGGGGCTGCTGGAGGTCTGACAGGCCTGTGGTCCCCTGAACACCAGGGACCCAGGAATGACTGACAGGTGAGGGGTAAGAGCTGGGAGGGTTTGGTATGGGAGGCTGGGAAATTTGTCTCATGCGGTGTTGGCTCGGGGGTGGCTGAGATACAGTTGATTTCTCCTCATATTTCTCAGTGATGTATTAGGGGATATGAGTGTGTGCATTCTTGATTGGATGAAAGATGCAGGGACACAAAGCCTTGCCTGGCTATTCATAGTAGTTTGTTCATATTCCACTTTGTAGGTAGTTGTATAAATAAAGGTTTTTTTCTTATTTCCCTATAAAGGATAAGGCTGGCATGAATGCATAGGACAGACATGGCAATCAGACAGTCACACATTCACATTGCACATAGTCATTTGATCAACTGTAAAATAAGAAATACTGACAAGCTCAATAAACACCTCACAAATGTATAGTTTCATAAAAGAAGGCCCATTTGGTGCTCTTTCACATCATGTGAAACACCTGAAAATGTAAGAATGCATCAAGTATGAACATCAATTTCACATTTGAACCTGTGATTGCAAGTGGGAACAAAAACATTTCAAATATTAAATATATCTTCACAAGCACATATAAATAATTCAGATGTACTGGTTTATGTGAAAGTATGGATTTCATATGTGCTCTCTTGTAGGGGTTTCTCACCACAACATTAGTGTTATTATTCTAGATTCAATTACCTAAATGGCAAAGAGGCTTGTTGTGGCAACAAATAATAAGATAAAGCAAAGAAAAAACAACCAAGAAATGGAAATGATTTATCTCAAAATGATACGATCCATGCACAAATAAAAACAATTGTATTGTCAAGGTTAAGAGGGTATTCATGTCTACCACTTTCAACAGCCAAGCCTCTATTTTAATAGAGGATGAGCAAGAGAAGTTTCACGTTATGAACACAAGATGGACCCATTTGTACAAATATATCCTCAGCAGGACTCTCACAGGCAGAGAGTCCTCTGAAGCCAGACAGAAGCCCCTCTGCTCAGAGAAAAGACAGACTGCTCATTGGACCACCACTTTGAGAACAACAGTCTGTCCAGAAACAACGCAAACCTCAAGCAGTGAGGTGCTTCTGATATCCAATCCCCTGTCTCTGCCTCGGCTGCAGCCAGGAGCCGGCCCCAGGCCCCAGAGCTGAAGGAAACAAGCCTCACATCCAGTGAAAAGAGAAGCCGTCCGTTCCATTCAGCTCCAGTGAACTTGGCCAAAGAAAACAGCGGTTGATTCTTCACATCTCCTCATGTTACGGTGACGGTCTTGTTAAGTGCTGGGGGTAAATTACAGGTTAGCCATTGTGTGAAAGGGAATGAGTCACAGGATGGTGGATTTCCATGTGTGACAGGTGCCTGCCGTGGTTACTCTGTGTTTGTTTAGGCTAGCTGGAGCATCACTGATACTGTGGAAAATCCCGCTGAAGGCTCACCCTCCTAGGCGAACTTGGTTAACCAAATGGTGACCAAGGTAGGATTGAGGGACTCTCAGGGGGCCCTCTATAATGTTTTTAACCTATTTTGCAGAAGAACATAAAGATAAACATGCATTTTTTTTGGTATGCTCATCATTGTTCACCGTCCATAACATGAATGGATTATTTGGATACAAACAAACCGTTTAAGGCTAACCCCCAATAGTGGAAGATTCGATGCTTCGATGGGCGGAGCCTGATTCGACTGTCAATCTCACAGTCGAAGCTTCGCAGCGAAACGAGGATCATGCCATTTTGGCGATATGGGGGTGCTCAACTTCTCATTTTACACAGAACTACCAGTTTTCTCCCAATAAGTTAATATACAGCCTAGTACAATATACATTTCAATGTGTAATGCTGTAACTAAACATGTAAAAAGAAAAAAACTTTCAATAAATGTTTTTAAAAGTGCGTAAATAAATCCAAAATTGTGTAACCCTAACCCTGGGTCGTCAGTGCGTGTGTGTGTGTGTGTGTGTGTGTGTGTGTGTGTGGTGGCGGAAGAGGAACACTTGCTGAAGAGGCTGAGACCCGGCTTCACTGGTGTTGTGCCGAGTTGTCCGCACCTTGATATTTTCTCGTTTTTAAATAGCCGGCTACTTGAAATAGACCTGCGAGGAACCGCCACGTGCATTTAGTTGTCGGCATGCACGCAAAACTCACACAAGACCGGTGAATGACAGGCGAGAGAGAGAGAGGGAGAGAAAGGGGTCTTCAAAAAGCCTCAGTTTAGCTGGAAAGTTACAGTGTAAGTTGAATGAATAGCGACTGCAGCTCTGCAGCTTCTCAAGATTAAAGCCGATCTACCGTGTGTTTTCCAAAACGGACATCTGAGTTTTGGCACGGCATTTAAATTAAAATTACAATGATTTTCTCAAAAAGATAAAACAAACAAAAAAATCCCATCACCATCAAGTTACCTTTGACTTTGTAACAAATGGGCAAGAACTCTCTCCACTTTCAATTTGAGGACATTAATGTAGTCAAACAGGTTGCAGGTAATCATAATGCCTGAAATTAAACAGAAACAGTTGAGCATTTGGGCTGCGATTTGTGACTAGTACACAGAAACTACCACAGGTGTCCAAGTCACAGCATTAAACGTATCATTTATAGCCTACAGTATTACCCTGAAAAAATTTAATGTTTGGAACATAAGGATGAATATCAACGTTATAATATGGTAACTACCAATTTGGATTTCCAGGAATATTTATGTGATTTTATGTGAGGTATTAGGATGATAGTAGCCTATAATATTGTAAAACAATCAACCTCTATTACACTACTGGTCAAAAGTTTTAGAACACCCCCATGTTTCTAGTTTGTATGTAAATATAAATAGTTCAAATCCAGTGATACAAACGCAAACTGCCAAAGTTAAAAAACGAGACATTTTCAGATGTTCAATCAGATGTCAGATGAAAATAAACAATTAAATGTATTATTTATTCTAGGACAAATCAGCAAGCAGCATCCACTAAAGCACTTGCATTTATAAGTTGAAAACTTTGTGATTGTAACAATGTCAAACAATGATTATGATCAGTTTTTTAGCATACAAAAAACTACAGCTCTCATCAAAATTGACCAGCTTGGCAGTGTGGGTAACTAATTTCATCCATAGACATGAAATTCATACATTAAGACATTGTATTTATAGTTTCCAACAGTCTAATCTGTGCTGTCTAAAGACTTTTAGACCATTCAGTCCTGTCTGCCCTGCTGTTATTACAGACATGTCTGAGCTAGCTGCGGCCCTTCGACTTGCTAATGGACTTGCCTCTTCTGTCGAGTCGTGATGTTTACCCCACAGTCATCTAGAACTTAAAGGTAAATGTTGTTTGTTAAAGGCTGCTAACAAGGATATAAATAAACAAAAATTTTAAGTTCTAGTCAAAAGGTTTTAGCCGTTTGCAAGATTACAAATATCAATGGGATTTTAAACAAGGTTTTCTTACTTTTGGAATAGAAATCTATTGCAGGCGGTGAGTGAGATAGCAGCCCTGCGTTATCTTTGATTTTGTACCGACCTAAGAGACCCTTCTCTTAAGGAGACTTAAGGAACACTACTTGGCACCTTTAGTTGTAGGTGTAAAATAAAGAGGTGAAGGAAATGAGGTGAGACAGGTCACTGGGAAGGCGTCTTAACCACTAGGTCTACCAGTACACAGCTAGATTTAAATTCTTTCCTGTATCACATTTTACGAACCACACCACTACCATTACTGCTGCTATAACTACTAATGCTATTACTGCAAGCTTTATTAGACAGTAGACAGTAGCTTGGACTCAAACCTGGGGCATTGTTATTCACTGAAGATTCTTTTCCTCAAATTACTATTGCTGGCTAAAGAACTAACCACCAATTGTGTTGTTGTGGAGACTGCCCCCATCCTCAGCAGCTATGATTAATTCAACTGTCAGGAGTCCCTTGGGGTCACATCTCCTGCATGGGTGTGCAATGTCTGTACGCACCCTGGCCACTCCTCTTAAGTGGCCCTGGCATATTAGCTAATGGATAGCATATGATCTAATATATGCCATTAATGGCCAGCAGGGAGGGTCACTGCCCAGACTCACGGTGGACACTCTGGGACATGTGGGGCTGGGAGAGCATCACACCAGCACAAACTCGCACACAGCCTTATAATAGTTTTACTGTATGTCACTCCTACTTAAACACACATTTTCAACATAAATGCATTAATCACACAACAACTTAAAGGGTAGATCTAGTTTATTACAACTTCAGCCTTATTTTCATAGTTTTGTCCATCATTTCTATTATGATAACACTTTATGCACCAAAGCAATTCTTGAGGTTTGGGAACACAGGCTGCAAAGAAGTCCAGTGGGTCAGATGACCAGACAGAATGGAAGCAAACCAACAGTTTATCCAGATTATTCACTTTATCTGAAGGTCAAACTGACAGTGAGAGCACCTGAAATGTAAACTGATCTGTTTCCAGATATCAGCTATTAGCTAGCAATGTTATTATCCAGTACAATATTATTATGGACAAACTTAAAATAAAAAAAAAGCTGTAATAAACACATTATTATTTCCAAACCTTGTGTCCACAAATGCAACACATTTCTATATTATTATATTTTCCGTAGGGCTTGGCAATACATTTTGTACCTAAATGTGTCTGTAGCACTGAGGCTTAAAGCGTAATTCAATTAATTTATTTGTCAGTGTGCACTATAAGAAGTTGAAGAAATATTTGAAGCCTGTTTGACAATTAAACCCCATAGTGATGTCATTATTAGAAGGGGGTAGTGATGCCATGAGCAGGACGGGAATTTCCCCGATGGAGTCTAGACACTGGTGGTGAAGAGTAACGCAGAAGATCTGCTCAGCAGCAAACAGCAGACAGAGTTAGAGACTAACTGGTGAACATAGCAGAGCCTTAGCAACTATAGAGCAAGATCTTTGATGGACGCCCATCCGGAGTCTAGGTTCTGCTCAAGGTTTCTACCTGCTAAAAGGGGTTTTTCATTGCCACAGTCACCAAGTGCTTGCTCTTGGTGGGAATTGTTGGCTCTCTGTAACTAATATTACAAAGAGTATGGTCTAGACTTGCTCTAAATGAAAAGTGCAATGAGATACTGCATCTTCTGTTAGGAATTAGCGCTACATAAATAAAATTATGAAATGAACAGACAAGCTAAAAGAGAATATTGGACTCACATTCATCAAATGACACAAACACCACTCCACACAAATGATTATGTTGTTCTGTAACTGCTAGATGTGGAAATAAGCAACAGTTTACTAACAAGTTCAACATCACTTTAGAATGATTTTAGATTGTATGTCAATGTTGCGTTCCCTACTTGTTTCTGACTCCTTTAACTGGCCACTCACCCTAACACACATATACACACTCCATACCTTACTAGGACTACTAGAACAAAACTCCAGCTGTTCTGTTCCTGGGTGTGAAACACCAGGTGCACTGTATGTGTGGTTTGATAATCCAGATGTGTGATCACGTAGATTTGATCTCTGTCCATCAAACGGATCCTCACATTGTATGTAGTGGATTTGGGGGGTCAAACACTCCAATCCCCTCCGGTGTGTGATCTCAGGTGCAAGGGTCAAATGTATGTAAACCCAAATAGTGTGTTTCCACAGTGATGAGATGGGTTTGTCAAGAGGCTAAGGTGCCTTAATCCCTTCAAAGGCTTCGGCTGAATCCAGGCAGCCACTCCAAAGTGTTGGGGAGAAAAGGCCGAGCTGTGTTTTCTTCGCTGGGATTTATTCCCTGGCTCAACAGACAGTGTGTGCACATGATTTTTATGTGTTGAGCATTTGTGCTCACAACGCCTCAAGCTAATGGATTAGCCCTTTACCGGCAGGCTCCAGCATGCTTCTCATGTTCAACGAAAGAGCTATGTCGGGCTCGCTTTCATTGTTTTGGTTTATCTGCATGAGGAGTTACAGTTTCCCTCTGACCACAATCATCACCATCCCAGAAACTTGTACAAACATTGATACTTGTAATGATGCTAATGGAAGCTACAGTTTCTGAATACTAACAAATGATTTATTGTTTAACTTTGTCAAGATCACAAAGGCTTCAAACTCTAATACAATATATTACAATCATTTATCTTGAATATGAATAGTTAACTAAAGGAACTCTTAATGAGGGCTTGAAGTTATCCAAGCTAGCATGGATGTGACGGTCCGTTTCGATAAAGACAACAACTCTATACTGTAGCATTTTAAAATGTTTCTCGAAAATAAACACGACTATTATGAGCACTGACAGGTGAAGTGAACAACACAGATTTTCTCATTGCCATGGCGCCTGTCAGTGGGTTGGATAAATTAGGCAGCAAGTGAACCTTTCGTCCTCAAAGTTGATGTGTTTAAAGCAGGAATAAATGCTGCTTCACAGAGTCCAGAGGCCAGGTCACAGTGACTCAGCCTGGAGCAGTGAGCTCTGCTCGGGGGGAGACTCCGACTCCATCAGATGTAAGTTAGTCAGAATGTATATGTTTGGAGCAACTTCCACCACTTAGCCTAATACCAAAAGAGAGATGGAGAATCTCCTAAACTGTTCTATGCTAGCACTCGAGTGTCAGGGATTGCAGGTCATCATACAGGCAGTGGATCAAACTCTGACTTCACTCTGACCATCAGTGGAGTTCAGAATGAAGATGCAAGTATGAGATTTGAGTGACTTTGACAAGGGCAAGAGCATTGCCAAAACTGCAGCTCTTGCAGGGTGTTCCCGGTATGCAGAGGTCAGTACCTATCAGAAGTGGTGCAAGGAAGGAAAAACAGTGAACCAGCTACTGTGCCAAGGCTCATTGATGCGTGCGGGGAGCGATGGCTTGCCCATGTAATCCAACAGATGAGCTACTGAAGGTCAAATTGCTGAAAAAGTGAGAAAGGCGTCAGAACATACAATGAATTGCAGTTTGTTACATTTAGTGCTGCAAAGCCGCAGACCATTAGAGTGCCTATGCTGACCTCTCTCTACAGCTGAAAGCTCCTACAGTGTGAGGAATCAGAACTGGATCACGGAGCAATGTAAGACAACACATTCTCACTCCTGACTCGTCACATACGGACCCCTTGGCGTCGCTTTTTAATGCCCTGGGTACTCCTTTGGTGTTGTTTTTTAACGTTTAGGGCTCCGCTGTCAAGTTAGCAATGATATTCAACATCCAGTGAAGTTAGCAACAATAAATATGTAACGTCTGGTTAGACTTTCAAAACAAAATGTTAACATTGTGAAACATCACCATTTTGAAACGACACGTTGTTAAACGTTGCAGTTTGGTTAGAGTTAGCCTCCAAAAGTACTTGGTTAGGGTTAGGAAAAGATCATGGTTTGGGTTAAAATAACTATACGTACGTCAGTTAAGTAACATTACTTGCGTATGTTTACATTAAATGTATTCATTTAGCTGACACTTTCATCCAAAGCAACTTACAATTGTTATTTATGTCAGAGATCGCACGCCTCTGGAGTAACTAGGGGTTAAGTGTGTTGCTCAGGGACACAATGGTGGATGATGTAATTTACGTAGACTAAATAAAAATATTTAATGTTGACATTTTGTTTCACATAGGAAATGAACACCAGTCTCTGGAAAGTCTGATCTCTGGCCCTCCATCCACCCCAACCACCTCCTTACTTGGTCTTTTCTGTTAAATATCATATACTTAATCTCACAAAGGTGATGAACTTTTCATGTGACGACACTGAAGAAATGACACTTTGCCACAATGTAAAGTAGTGAGTGTGCAGCTTGTATAACAGTGTAAATTTGCTGCCCCCTCAAAATAACACATCACACAGCCATTAATGTCTAAACTGCTGGCAACAAAAGTGAGGACACCCCTAAGTGAAAGTGTCCAAATTGTGTGTGACCACCATTATTTTCCAGCACTGCCTTAACCCTCTTGGCCATGTAGTTCACCAGAGCTTCACAGGTTGCCACTGGAGTCCTCTTCCACTCCTCCATGACGACATCACGGAGCTGGTGGATGTTAGAGACCTTGCGCTCCTCCACCTTCCGTTTGAGGACGCCCCACAGATGCTCAATGGGGTTCAGGT
>NC_060164.1:429976-431311 GCF_021292245.1 Micropterus dolomieu | reverse complement strand
TGCAATAAAACCTTCGCAAGTAAAAAGACAATACTTTATCAATCCACCTGTCTGTAAGGTAACGTTAAACATGTAGAAATGGTTAATTTAATCATCTCTGTCCTCAGTATCTCATCCTCTATGTTTTATACATGCACAGCTAACGCTAGCTTGGCATTAGCCAAATGTTAAAAACAAGCTAGATAGAAAGCATCTGTCTGGAGCACAGACTGGTCTGTAGTCTTAAAAACTCAGCTGCTGGCTGAGACAAACCGGCCGCTCCTCCTTCTACCTGGTAACGTTACCTGCAGCCAGCGAGAGAGGAGGAGGGACTGATCCAGACTGATGGTATTCTTTCTAAACGCCACTCACTACTTGTGATGTCAGATAAAGTTATTGAGTTACTTTGCTGTTGTCTAGAAACAACATTTAGCTGTATTTAAAATATTAAATTAAAAACAACCAGGCAGTTAACATGCACACTTCAATATATGTTTATTTATCGCAAGTCATATGTCATCTCAATATATAACGTTATCGCACATTGAATATTTTCCTCATACCGTGCAGGCCTACCTCATGCCCGTTAGGTCTGGTCTTACCAAATAACCATCATAATAATAGTAATAGTTGTATCGATAAAGAATCAGATCGTTAAGCAGTCTCAATAAGGGTATCAATATCAATAAAATTAATGTCTAAACTGCTGGCAACAAAAGTGAGGACACCCCTAAGTGAAAGTGTCCAAATTGTGTGTGACCACCATTATTTTCCAGCACTGCCTTAACTCTCTTGGCCATGGAGTTCACCAGAGCTTCACAGGTTGCCACTGGAGTCCTCTTCCACTCCTCCATGACGACATCACGGAGCTGGTGGATGTTAGAGACCTTGCGCTCCTCCACCTTCCGTTTGAGGACGCCCCACAGATGCTCAATAGGGTTCATTCATCCATCACCTTTACCCTCAGCTTCTTTAGTGAGTGGTCGTCTTGGAGGTGTGTTTATCATGTTGGAATACTGCCCTGCGGCCCAGTCTCTGAAGGGAGGGGGTCCTGCTCTGCTTCAGTATGTCACAGTGTTGGCATTCATGCTTCCCTCAATGAACTGTAGCTCCCCAGTGACCAGGACACTCCCACCACCATGCTGGACTGTAGGCAGGACACGCTTGTCTTTGTACTCCTCACCTGGTTGCCGCCACACACGCTTGACACCATCTGAACCACATCTGTCAGACCACAGGACAGGGTTCCAGTAATCCATGTCCTTAGTCTGCTGGTCTTCAGCAAACTGTTTGCGGGCTTTCTTGTGCATCATCTTTAGAAGAGGCTTCACTCTGGGACGACAGCCATGCTGAACA
>NC_060164.1:403484-429956 GCF_021292245.1 Micropterus dolomieu | reverse complement strand
CCTTTACCCTCAGCTTCTTTAGTGAGTGGTCGTCTTGGAGGTGTGTTTATCATGTTGGAATACTGCCCTGCGGCCCAGTCTCTGAAGGGAGGGGGTCCTGCTCTGCTTCAGTATGTCACAGTGTTGGCATTCATGCTTCCCTCAATGAACTGTAGTTCCAGTAATCCATGTCCTTAGTCTGCTGGTCTTCAGCAAACTGTTTGCGGGCTTTCTTGTGCATCATCTTTAGAAGAGGCTTCCCTCTGGGACGACAGCCATGCTGAACAGTTTGATGCAGTGTGCGGCGTATGGTCTGAGCACTGACACGCTGACCCCCCACCCCTTCAACCTCTGCAGCAATGCTGGCAGCACTCATACGTCTATTTTCCAAAGACAACCTCTGGATTTGACGCTGAGCACGTGCACTCAACTTCTTTGGTTGACCATGGTGAGGCCTGTTCTGATTGGAACCTGTCCTGTTGAACCGCTGTATGGTCTTGGCCACCGTGCTGCAGCTCCATTTCAGGGTCTTCTTATAACCAAGGCCAGTGGTCACCAACCTTTTTGAGCCCAAGATCCCTCACATCAGCCCTGATTAAAGGCAAGATCTACTTACTGAAACGAGAGAAAGAAAGCCAAAATACCTCCAACTTGAGGCCTTTATTTAGGCAAACTGTAACCGGTGTATTAAATAGGTCGTAGCTCTTGCTTTGTGAACTGTACAACACAACATCAAGTTGCATTAAATTCATACAAATACAAATAAGAAAGGAATGTGGCCTATTGTCTATTTACATTATAGAATTATGTAGAATAGGCCTAGGTTATTTTGTTCATAGTGGGGAAAAAATCAAAACATTTTGTAATGAGCAAAACTGAACTTCAATCGGGAATAAGATGATTGAGTCATTTTTTAAATAATATTTTTGTGATCTACAGGGAAAGTCACAAAGATCGACATTTCGATCGACGGGTTGGTGACCCCTGGCCTAGGCCATCTCTATGTCGAGCAACAATTCTTTTTTTCAGATCCTCAGAGTTTGTTGCCATGAAGTGCCATGTTGAACTTTCAGTGACGAGTATGAGGGAGTGTGAGAGCGATAACACCAAATTTGACACACCTGCTCCCCATTCACACCTGAGACCTTGTAACACTAACGAGTCACATGACACCAGGGAAGGAAAAATGGCTAAGGCCCAATCCCAGTGTCCACACTCATAGACTCACAGACGCATTCCTGGGAAGTCCGTGAGGGCTTAGGGCCGTCCCACTGTCAAATCGTCAGGTGCGCGAAGGTTCTCTCGTAAGTCCGCATCTCTGCAGACTTTGTCTGAGGGAATTGCCCACAGTTCATAGCGTTGTGATGTGAAACACGGAGGTTACCAGGGGAAACCCGGAAGCGAGAGAAAAATTAGGTAAATCCGCCTTATAAGAGAAGAAGAAGAACGGTAAACAAAATAGCGTGGAAACCAACGGTGATGCTAAAATTGTAAGACAAAAAGTTTTCATAGATTTTAGATGGTACATAGAACACATGAAGTCAGAGGAATGCAATCACCTTATTGTACTCTTAGTTTATTCAACTATTTATTTTAGTTTTTGCTTAATACTGCTGTTTTGACTAACAATAGTGCATTGATTATTGACAAATGTAGATTGACAATTAGGTTACCTCTCATCCACTCGAGCCTGAAAGACATGTAAATCAGGCAGTTGGAAAGTAATAAAACAAAAAAGTGCCACATGTTTCAGCATTGTCAAGGTAACACAATGTGGCAAAGTGCTGTCCTGTTCCTGTTTACAGCATTTTGAGCCCTTACAGCCTTTTACACTCAATCACTTACCAGGTGACATCAGAAAAGTCTGTGAGGGTTCAGTGCTCAGGGTTTAGGGGGGACATTGGGATTGGGCGTAATTGGACCCAATTTGGACACTTTCACTTAGGGGTGTCCTCACTTTTGTTGCCAGCGGTTTACACATTAATGGCTGTGTGATGTGTTATTTTGAGGGGACAGCAAATTTACACTGTTATACAAGCTGTGCACTCACTACTCTACATTGCAAAGTGTCATTTCTTCAGTGTTGTCACATGAAAGCATATAATCAGATATTTACAAAAATGTGAGGGGTGTACTCACTTTTCTGAGATACTATACTTACCTTACCATCCTAAAGTGACGCTACAGGGCTTCCCCCACTGCGTTGAATTATGGCGCAATGGGCATTCCCAGTGCGTTACAAACTGACGCTGATGGTCTTGACCATGCGTACATATGTAATGAGTTGAGAGTGAGAATGGGTTGTGGAAGAAGGTGGCCTGGTCTGATGAATCACAGTTTCTTTTATATCATGCGGATGGCTGGGTGCGTGTGCACTGCTTACCTGGGGAACACTTTGCACCAGGATGCACCATGGGAGGAAGGCAAGCCGGTGGAGCCAGTGTGATGCTTTGGGCAATGTTGTGCTGGGAAACCTTGGGTCCTGCCATCCATGGGGACATTTACCACCTGTACCTAAGGATTATTGCAGACCATGTTCACCCTTTCATGAATACAGTATTTCCTGATGGCAGTGGCCTCTTTCAGCACGATAAAGCGCCCTGCCACAAAGCAAAAATGGTTCAGGTATGGTTTGAGAAACTCAACGAGTTAAAGGTGTTGTATGGCCTTCAAATTTTCAAGATCTCAATCCAATCGAGCATCTGTGGGATGTGCTGGACAAACAAGTCCGATCCATGGAGGCCCCAATTGTTCATGTTGGCTCACTGTCACATTCAGTTTTGTTTACATGCACTCAAGAATCCAGGTCACTCAGAGAAACCATGGTTATGCAGGTAATCAGAGAATGTGTTTACATGCTGGTTATTTTAAATCTTTTATATAAGCAGCAGATCAGTTATCAGATATGTCTCTCTACCCCTATGCTTATTTTAGAAGCATTTCTTATTTTAAGTGTTGTAAATCTGCTTACTGACTTGTTTTTTGTTTTTTAGTTGGTTGTGTCTGCTGGGGCAAACTGAAGGTGCTGTGAGAGGACAGACAGAGAGACAGAGCACAGCTTTTCCTCACAGCCCCAAAGTGTTTTAAGTTAACAAATAGTGAAATGTTCAACTTCTACAAGCTTCTTTGTCAGTTCCCTTTTAGTCAGACTTTAGATGCATCACGTTATTGTCTCTGCTTTCACCCAGCCACTCTCTTACTATCCCTGTCTGTGTCTATACGCACTTGAAAAAGGTGAAGAAACCCAGTTCACATTCCCAAGAAATCAACCTTCTCCAGGAGAAATCTAGCTGGGGACGTCTGGTTTTTGTTATCCCCAATCTCATTTACATCTAAGAAATCAGTTTACTGGAGAAAGCCGACTAGAACTCTGTTACCTCAGTGCATGTACATTAAATGCACTCACTGTCATGGCTTACTGGGGCCATCATTAATGTTAATTAGTAACACCTGCCCTTTTCATACTATGACAAATCCAAATGTCTGCTGGATATAAAAATGCCTTGTATTTTCCCTTAAACCCTTTGAAGTCAGTGTAATTGTGTATAAAAACTATTGTGCTTACTTTACTACCCTAGAACACTTATTTATGAGCCACTGATTAAATAATCCTGATGACATCAGCTTGGGCTTTGAGACTAGAAAGATGCTATCCAGTTGGATTATGGGAAATGTAGGATCCAGTGTTTTTGGAGCATAAATCACACAAGGGACTCTGAGTCCCTTGTGTGATTTATGAGATCTTTCCACACAGAGCTTAACTCATGGTAAATAAGTTGCTGGATCAGAATAAACAGTCCCTTTAAAAAGAACGTGAAGACATTTATTGTGAAAATAGACAGCTTTATTGAACAGATCAGTTTGTGTGTGTGTGCGCGTGTCTGTGTGTATCATCTGATGTAGATGGGGTTCTGTCTGAAGTCCAGTGAGTGCAGGGCGGTGGCCAGCGCTGCATACAGGTGAGAGCTAGTGAACCTCAGACAGTACACCGGGCTGCTCACTTGGTCTGAGCTCAGCTGAAAGAACTGCACGACAAACAAAACATGACATCACATTACAACAGCAAGTTTAGTGTTTAATATCTGGAATTCAGCTCTTAACATTTTGTTTTAAACTTGCCTTTAAAGCATGTGATGCAGTACACACTGTAGATACCGCAGATTTTATTGAGGATATACTGTACTGACCTGCAGGCATTCAGTCTGACGTTTGTCCCACAGTCGTACGACACCGTAGTACGAGGAGCCGCTGGCTATCATGTGATTCCCGTCTGTCTGGATGCAGTACAGAGCGCTGTCATGAGGCTCCTCCCACTCCATCACACACTTCCTGTTGGGAAGGAGTTTACGCACATGCATTGAGATGAACAGGACCTTTTTCGTGTTTTGCTTTAGTAGCACCACATAATGCCTGATTCTTGAATGTTTTTAACTTGGAAATGCAGTGAAGTGATATGTAGGCAAGTCAAAGTCAAAGGACTTCTTGAACACGCTTGCTCCTTGGAAGAATCTCAAACGCACAGGAGAGACAGTTCTGTGTGCGGGTTTGCCGTTTATCATTATTATCTTTGTATCCAGAGTCTTTTATGCATTTTTCCAGGTATGTTGCCACTCTTTTATATGTAGCAGCTCTTCTCAAAAGTACAACCCAGTTTCCGTCCCAACTAACCTGACTAAACTATACTTCTTAATTTGTGTACTTCTTAAATTGTGTTATTTGCGTAGAGACCATTATTTTTAAAACAGAAAAATGTTTTGTTCTGTTAGTCTTGTGCTCCTGGACATTGGATTTCAAATGAATCAGTGACTTTGATGTTATAGTGTAGTGTAGTCAGTGACCGTCTGAAGTCTCATCACAGGGCCACCATATAGACAAAGGTCTGAGACAGTTACTTGCGTCTAGTTTTTTGTTTCCAGAGGAATTTGGTGAATGAACTGATCCATTTAAGCCCAAGTTAATATTCATTCATTACACTTTTGTTGGAGGAGCTTGCGCTAATACTGTAATTAATTGGAATGAATTAAGTGAAGGTGTAACAACTGAACACCGTCTCAATTTTCCCCATAATGAGTAACAAATGATATATGTTTTTACAATGATGTATGTAATTTACAGTTACAGAGCAGTACCTTTTCGAAAATAATAAGAAAATATTGGATCCATGAAAAAAGTGAGACCAGCTGATTCAACTTCCAAACATACTTTTAAAGTGTCATGAGTAGGGATGAATTTTGTAAGGATTATATCAATACTACTAGATTAAAATACTGAGTTAAGTTTAGAAAAAAATGAAAAACTCAGTCACTATCAGTCCTTCCTTCTGCCTTTCTGTCCTCCTCCCTCTGCTGATGTGACTCCTGTGGAACCAGGGTCCAGTTTGGGTTCAGGAGGCAGACACCATGTCCACATTTAAGAGTAGGCTTAAGACTTTCCTCTTTGATAAAGTTTATAGTTAGGGCTGGCTCAGGTGAGTCCTGAACCATCCCTTAGTTATGCTGCTATAGGCCTAGACTGCCGGGACTTCCCATGATGCACTGAGCTCCTCTTTCCTCCTCTTCCTCTCCATCCGTATGCATTCTTGCACTCCTTCCTTGTCCCTCTCCTCTCTCCTTCTATCTCTTTCTGCAGGTGTTTCTGGCTCCAGAGCAGTGGGGTCTGGATCTGTGGTTGCAGGCTTCCTGTTGCCCTCAAGTTCCTGCTCAACACCCACAGCTACAATTAATATTATTAGTATTCTTCTTCTTCTTGTTATTATTATTATTACTGCTATAATATTAATTAATATCAATATTATAAGCTTATTTGTAACAATTCACTATTAGCCAAACTAGCATGTTGTGAGCAGAGCAGATTCAAATTTTGCTTTCAACATGTTCATGCTTGCAAACAGGTGTAATGATAAAGTATTGGCTTTTTACTCAAGAAGGTTTTTATTGCACGTCCCCAACTTGAGTAATATTGGAGCTATCTAGACTTCACCTGGTTACTGAGAAAGTAAGAGGCACAGAAATCACTAAAAAAAAGTTAAAACAATCTGAACTGCAACAACACTGGCGAGTTGCTATCTCTGTGTGTGTGTTGTGGAGGACAACGCTGAAACTCCATCTCTTGTTTACAGGAAAACCCTATACTGTCGTTAACAAGGAGGTCAATGTGTGTGTGTGCGCGTGTGTGAGAGTTTGTGTTTGTGCAGCAGCTGAGTGAGCAGCAAAGCAGGGTGGTGGTGGCTGTGGTTAAGAGAGGGGAAGTATTTTGGGGATAAGTATTTTCTGCCAATAGACATCGATCCTCCATTAGTGCAGCCTCATCAATAAGTGATGGAGAGACACCAGGGGCAGACAATGGGGCAGCAGAGACGTCTGGAGGCTCTCTCTCTCTCTCTCTCACTCTCTCTCTCTCATGCACACACACCCACGCTCACACACACTGTGAAGTTTTGATTTAAATTACAGTACTAGAATAATAATAGCGTATAAACATAAACTGAATGGGAAGACAATCTAAGAAGCAGGGTTAGGTGGGTGATTATTGTCCTGATATTTAAAAGGATTTTTTTTAATATATCACAATATATAAAAAATAATGGTAACTGTGTTCCACTGGCCAGTCTTACTAAGCATTACTTTTGGCATTGGAACAACTCACTCATCCATATCTGGATACTACTGAACCTCATTCCAATGTATAAAATCATTGAAGTTATTTCTTTCCTTCATTGAGCAGTATTCCACTTATTAAAAGTTGTGATGTGTGAAAACAAACATTTCTCTTTGGTGGTGAGCTGAAACTTCCAGACAACCAGAATCTCTAGGATGACCCTGGGAGCCTTTTGTGGCCGGTTAGGTTTGACCATATGAATTATTGATATCTAAAGAGGGACCCCCCTCTGCCAACCTTCACCCCAACCCAACCCCTTTCAAAGTCCCCAGAGCGATCTGCCAATCAGATCTGATTTGTCTTACTTGACTGATCCCCCCGAAATACAGCCTGAAGCCCCTCTAACCCCTGCTGTCCAAAATGAATGCTGCCCTCCCCAACCGTGTTAGGGACCCTGCCGACATACACTGAAGTGAGGGCTGCTGCATTAATATGGTCGCAGCAGTGTGCTGCTGGTTAGCTCCTTGTGCTCACACTGCTGGAAATAAAAGGCTTGGAATGATTTTTACACCATGGTCTGCATGTTATTGTTGAAGCTTTTCCAACCTGACAAGAAGACCCAAGGTAGGGAACTAAGGAGTTTTTTATGAAATTGCCAAATTTAAACATAGCAGATATTTTAATGAAGTAAGAAATACTGATGACAGTGTCCTCAATCTTATCTTTGGTCTCAAGCATGTTGTGGTAAAGGTCTGAAGCGTAGTGCAGGAGGTGCACTGCAGGTGTCACCAACTAAACAGATCCTACATTCACTGACATACACTGCAGCTGAAAATATTTTAGGAACATTGGTTAAAATGCTTAATGTAAAGTGTATTTATGGCAACAAGAAAAAATGCTAAGGAGCACTGACTGTAGCACTAACTGTTCAAGTTGAACCCGACAAAAGAGAGATGTACCGTGGGCTGAGTCGGAGGTCCCACAGGCGAATGAAAGTATCATAGCCGCAGGTGAAGAGCTGGAAAGGAGACTCAAACACCATGTCCAACACACCAGCCCCGCGACGAAACTGTGAGCCCAGACTGCTCACACACTCCGACCTGGTGGAGGAGAGAAGGATGGAGGAGGATGAAAAGACATAAGAAGTGAACATGTGAGATTTGTGAAATAAGATAATTCACGTGACCAGAGAGATTATAGGAATAACTGTGACAAAATTACTTTCATTTTATTCATCATCAATGGAGAGTGAAACCAACGAGTTAAATAAATAAGTGATAAAATATATACTGTATATCAATCTGCAGTTTGTGTTGTGTGTTTTTCTCCCCAATGTGACACTTTGCGGATTGGCTCTTTTATCACAGTGAAGGAAAGCACATGATCCCAGCGACTGCACATCTATCCATCACCATTTTCAGCATCTTATCTGGGAACCGGGTCGTGGTGGCAGCAGGACTAGTAAATTGAGAGCTTTGCCTTCTGGCTCAGCTCCCTCTTCACCACAACGGTCAGATACAACGCACTCAATTAGTGCTGATGCCGCACCAGTCTACCTGTCAAAGGGACACTCATTTGTGAACAAGACCTGAGATACTTGTACTCCCACAGTTGGAGCAGTGACTCAGGCTACTTCCACACTAATATGTTTTCATTTTAAAGTGGCGTTTTAAAACTGAGAGGTGCCAACGGCGTATTGGATACGACACATGCCTTTGGTGTGAGAGACCTCGGTTCGATTTTCACTGTGACACATCCTCCAATGTGTCCCTGAGCAAGACACCTAACCCCTAGTTGCTCCAGAGGCCTGCGACCTCTGACCTATCTAGCAATTGCAAGTCACTTTCGATAAAAGCTTCAGCTAAATGAACATATGTAAAACTGTGTGTTTTAGCACCACTTTAGAAATGACCTCACAAGACCATTCATGTACACTGGGCATGCAGATCATCTACTTTGCGCTTGGTAAATGGTCTGTACTTGTGAAGCATCTTTTTAGTCTTTCCAACTACTCCAAATGCATTCATAAACATTCATACACAGATGGCGGAGGCTAAGGAGGGTTAGGGGTTAGGGTATTTTTTACTTTGTTTTCTTCTGGAAAAGGGTCATGTGACATGGGCACTACAAATCAGGAAAGGACACGTCGTGACTGATAAGACCCAATCAGGAGGCAAACACTGGTGTCTGCGTCATCATTTATGAAAATCTCTGTTTTTGCCCGTCAAGACTAAAACTCAGCCCCCAGAGTCTTCAGATGGAAAGGGGATGAGCAGCATTTTCAAAAATCTCTGTTTCAGTGGTTCAAAAACACTAGAGTAGTGTGGAGTAGGTGTAAACATAGCAAAGTTTTTTTTTTACAAAAATAAATTAGTATTATATAGCCTTACTTGCAACCCAGAGAAAGCAATTTGCCATTTTCCAGCAGATAACCATGGCCTCAGACTTGGAGGTGTTGACTCTCAGTATGGCAACATTGTTGTTTCACATTCATGCCAATAAAGCTAGACTGAATTGACTCTGATCCTATAAAACATAACTAAGGTTTCCACCATGGGACTCCTGTTAACCCCTTGTGTCGAGTATAAACCCAGCTTATACTATCGTTTGTGCACCTTTTAACAACCTGAATCCACAATTTATTTTTCACATTATTAAAAGTGAATTAATCACCCACTACTAATTAGAACAAATATTTACATAGAACTGGGCAATATGGATACAATCCTCTATCACGGTGCTATTTTATATCCTTATATCGATATATTGTGATATAGTAAATTGTCTGGAAAATCCAATGAGAAACTGTTTATTTATAAAATGGAATGGAATATCTGCTTTTGTCTAATCCAGTGAATTAAACAATTGACAAGAAACTTTATCACCTTGATGCAAATGTATATAGTGTATATATATATATATATATATATACTCATGGTGGGTTTACAAACTCCATTGTCAAATTGGCCACATTTCTAAATTTGTCATAAGTACAGGCTTCTTCTTGTTCAGACACACAGATGTGAAAGCCTGCACAAAAGCCTGGACACATTTGATACAAAATATAAATGCTATCATATAGTGAGTGTTGTGAGTCACGGAGCCTGGATTATGGAACACTGGATTGGGGACATACATAAATTATGTGCATGTACAAGTGATAAATAAAGTTTGTGTGTCTGGGTTGATGTGGTGTGACCTCTGTCTGTGTGTGTGTGTGTGTGTGTGTGTGTATGCGCGCGAGTCAGCTCCATGCAGCAGCATGCTCCTGTGATCACAGCTCTGTCCCGCTTGTGCCTCGCCTCTTGATTATTGGAGAATAACTTGCACTCAGCAGGGCGGATTATTGCAGAATAACTGTCTCTTTGTTGCCATTTAATACCCTCCATGACCGTGACTGTGTGCGACTCTTGCACGTTTGATACCTGCCCCGTAGCAACCATTTAAAGGAGGCCGCTGGCCTTGGTGACCAAGCAGCCCTGTGCTTCGACTCGTGCCCCCCTCCCTCGCCCTAGAGCTCAATCCGCAAGCTCGGGCTGGTAATCCCCCAGCCTTACCCCAGGGGTCCTTCTTATTGGACCAGGGCTTTCCCCACAGGGCGCCTTATTGGGTGAGAGCTTTCTCATTGCCAGGGTCTCATGACTAAGCCCGGGCCAATGGGGAGTCTGTGATGAGGCTGAGTTTGTGTCTGTGTGGGGTAGTGACCCCTCATTTTCCCCTTACCACTAAAACCAAGGAGCTTAGCACATGCCACACAAAAAGAAACTCATTCAAGCCAAATGGATACGAGCCAGTTCATTCATAACTAAATAATGATGTCTCCATCACAGCACCACCACTCTAATTAAACAGAGATGATCAATTCATAACGCTACCCTCTAGAATCCTTCAAACAGGATGATTACAATCTTAGGCTGCTCTGAAGAAACGGTCAAAAACATTTACAAACACCAAAATGTGAGAGGAAAGTAAAAGCTAGGTTTCCATAAACCTACCTGACATCTGTGCACGGATCTTAAAGCCAGTAATAGCACCATGTGATGAGCTGGTGCATAGTGCAAAACAGCAGGGATCCTCAAATTGTTAGGTCACTGGTTTTTATGGGCCGCGCATGATTACAGGATGGAGGCATAAGCATATAATCTGTCAGAATGACTGTATCTGTTAGTGAGCAGCGGTGCAATGTTCTGATCTGACCATCCTTTCTATTGCTTGTCATAATGTTGAATACCTTAGTCTGGCCCCGAGCGTGCCTGACAGGAAAGTGTCACATGGAGGGCTCTAAAACATTGCTGACTGGCTGAGTCATAACCATCGTGCACAGTCTGTCCTAGAAGAAGGAAAACACGCCATTATAGGCTGCAAGTTGTAAAAATCACAGGGTGGCCGGCGTGAGATACTGTTAAAGCAGTCAGCCCCAAATTAGTGGAAATGTAGTACGGTCACACTGCATGTGGATTACGTTAAAAGCAGGCGTGCAGTTCGTTATGTACCTAAACTTCGGGGTCATGGATCAATATGATCAAATCAATACATTTTCAGTATGGAGAAAACACACAAACAAAAAAGCAGATGACATTTCTGTAATTTATTTTGAAAAACGCATACATTAAATGGTGTCTCCTTAGTCCTAATTCTTACAGTAGATATTATTGTGCTAAAACATCAGCATATGGTCAATAAACTAACCCACCGCCCACCACACTGACGTCAATATGTCAGTAATCCTCCACTGGTATTAAAAGATTGCAGATTTGTCATTTTCTTAAATATGAAGTGAATTAAAGCTGTCAATCAAGACAGGTGTAGCCTGTTTGTCAGGAAATCAAATAGAGCGTTAGAGCCTGCCGTGCAGTTTAAGCTTTTTATATTCCGTTTACATTTAGTCCAACTCTACTTGCATTGTTTTACATGTGAAATGATTACTATTGCAATCATTAAGCAGACCCTTTTGTCCAGAGTGACGTTCAACAAGTGTATCTGACCTCCAAAGGAACACTCACAAATTGTTAGTGAATCCCTTCTGTGTTCCCAGATCTCAATTACTGATGTGAGTGTTAGTCATGGAACATAAATCACAATAAACACTAGGCACACACAACATCAATCATAGGTCACACGCCTAACCGATCTAAGAAAGTGAAAACAAATTTAGAGACAAGCACAATAGACTGGAAAGTAATTATGCAACCTATTTAATTTTGATGAACTTACAATGTACACAGAAACGCCTGAAAACTACAAGAAATAGGAACCAGGTTTAAACCCTAAACCTTATGAGAATGATCCGTTAAGCCTGATGTAAAAATTTCCATTAAAAATGGGAAAGATTCGAATGGAAATCATCGTTTTTTGGAGAGAAATGACTTTACTGCTTGAGAACGAAGCGGTTTGAGCTGCAGTGTGGCAGCGACTTTGTGAGATGGTTAGACTGGTGGCCCCAGGGGGCACAGACTTAGTGATTGTTATGAAGAGGCTACTGGCTGTGTGACATACAGAGTCTAAGTCCTGATTTCAGCCTGTCTGGTCTCACTGCAGGAGTGAGGTTGGCTTTAGGGGCCACACACACACACACACACACACACACACACACACACACACACACACACACACACACACACACACACACACACACACACACACACACACACACACACGTTGTGAAAGGAGTCATTAATGAATTGACAATGTTGGAAAAAAAACAGAAGAAGCTGAGGGCATTATCCTTCAGTGTGGGGACAGCTAAAGAAAAGCAGTGTGTGTGTGTTTTGTGACAGAACTTGTAAAGTTAGGCCTGAGGAGGCACTGGGAAACAGGCTCTCTCATCAAAAGCCATCAGACAGGTAGAGAAAAGAAGCCCTGCTGAGGTTTTTACTTAGTAAAACAAACAGAGGGGAGCCAAGCAACCTGCTGCATGTCCACCCAAGTTCCCCTGCACCTCTGAGCTCACTGCAGCAGGAATGTGAGCTTTCCTGGCAGAGACAGTGTTGAGGAGAGGCACGGCTGTTGGGACCCATCAACAATGACCACTTTCAAAATGTCACATACATGTGTGCGCTGCAAAGACAATACTGATGCAATTTGTATAACAGTGTGTCCACCTCGCCGTGCACATTTCACCTCCCTCTTTCAGTTTCAGGAATGTCAGGAATCCTAGCCTGGCCATTTGATTGTAAAAAAAGGAGGGCTCCCTTTCTGAAGGAACAGAGGGGAATCTTGGAAGGTCCGTTTTCTTTGATGCTTTTTTCACCCCTCTGTGTTTAGCCATGAGCGAAGACAGTGTGAAAAGTTGGGGTGCTGCTCCAATGGCGCCACTTGTGTGGGATCCCCCTCTATATGGCTGATCATAAGACCTCTTTGTGCCGATGGGTTGAAAAAAAGACTCAGAATTAATTGCAACGGAGAGAAAAAGAAAAACGGTAAGTGAAATTAAAATCGAAGCCACAAGAGATCAATGAGTCTGCACTTTATGACCCCCTGTCCCTTTTAAATGTGACAATTTTCAACCTGCACTTAGCCTATTAGTGCCAACATGAAGAAAATGATGGTTTAAGTGTAGAATTACTAGGACTGAACAATTGTTCTGACCAGCACTGTCATTTAAATAGTGATTATTATCTCCTCATAGCCGGTGAAGTCCATAGTTGTTGTCTCAACTTTCAGTTAACTTATTACAGCTTGTTAAGACATCAAAGTTAAAAGTGTCTTTGGATTTAAAAATTGTTCTCTGTCAAATTGCAAAAAAGCATGTCAAAAATAATATTTATTCTTTGATCTGATCTTATTAAATGAAGAATTTTGACAAACAAGATTCTGTCTGTTCTTCAGCCTGTAAACACTTCTGCCACTATTTTCCACCGAGACAGGAAATGACTGCTGGAATCCTTCCTGGAAGCTTGCGGTCTCTTTTCTGTGATCTGGCGGTGGCAGCAGCTGTTTTTCTGGCCGCTGTTCGGTGCTGCAGGTGTAACAGTGTCTTCTTTATGTTTTGGCTCAGGTGGATCGAATGAATCAAAGGGACACGCAGTTGTGCTAATGTACAGGGTTGGAGGCTCATGCTGGTGGGTGTGTAGGGGCTGACGGTGGTGTGTCAGTTATCTGCAGTGTTTGAAGGTATTACAGGAACTCAGTGTGAGACAGTGTGTTTACAAGTGCGTGCATGTTGTTATTCCTCACAACTGAGACATTAACACATTCATTTCAAGTGAAAGAAGATTAGCAAATCAATAAACCTATTCAAATATTTGTAGAACAAATTCTTAACCATAAAATAATATTTCAGAACATTTTGTCAGGCATGTCTTCAATGTCTCCCTGCTCCAGCACAGATGATTTTAAAAGATCAGTTTGTTATAAAGCAGCTTCAGGAACTCATAATGAGTTGATCATGTGAGCTGTGTTGGAGCAGGCAGAGATCTGGACACACAGGACAGGGGGTGCAGGAGAGGTTTGGGACACGCTAGAAAGTATAGCTACATTTGGCATATTAAGGTTAAGTTGCACATTCTAGCCTATATGATAAGAAGGATTGAAGCATTAGAACCACTCATGAAATAAATATTGAAAGAAGCTGACTGTTCCATGGGGGAAATGATGCAACAGAAATGCTACACTTTGTAAATATCTGCTATATTCACCTTTGTCACATGTCAACAGTAACCTAAATAAATGCAAGCAGATTTTTAATCAGTATGATGGGAGAGAAGCAGGCCTGGACACAACAACACAATAAAACCTGCAGACACAGCCTACACGAGATGTACTCATTTGTAATTACCTTTTTATTTCCCTACCAAAACAACTTTACTATCAGATAGGGCTGTAACTAACGGTTACTTTCATCATTGACTGATCTGTCAATTATTTTCTCCAATAGCTGATTAGTTGATTGGTCCATAAAATGTCAATCAGTGTTTTCCAAAGCCCAAGATGACATCTTGTTTTGTCCACAATCCAAAGATATTCAGTTTACTGTAATTGAGGAGGAAATATACCAATCACTTAGGGGTGTTCTCTCTTTTGTTGCCAGCAGTTTAGACATTAATGGCTGTGTGATGTGTTATTTTGAGGGGACAGCAAATTTACACTTTTATACAAGCTGTGCACTCACTGCTTTACATTGTAGCAAAGTGTCATTTCTTCAGTGTTGTCACATGAAAAGATAGAATCAGATATTTACAACAGTGATGTACCCACTTTTGTGGGATACTGTACAGTTTCTGTTAAAAAATGTCTCAAAGTGATGAATTAATTATTTGAATAGTTGATTCATTTAATTGCCAACAACCTTAAGCCGCACGTACACCAAGCAGTCCAGTTCAGTTCGTTACACATGATTTGGAGTTTCTTTTGGCGACACCTCCGTTCAGTGGTCAACAGAATCGTTGCTTCTTGCACCACAAAGACTCAATGCACAAACCCCTAACCCTTTTTAAACATGCCATTGAGTGTGACGGAGACTCCTTCCTTTTTTTACTGTGTCGCTTTAGATATGAAATCATATTACTTAAATGGTTGATGTGACTATTACCATCCAGTAACAACCCCACCTACATTTAATAATAGTATTGTCTTGGTGTGTTTGGTGGAAATGTGACTTTAAAAACCATTTCCATACTAATTTTGACTCAGTGATCAGTTATAGCAGCACCATTTCTTTGTTAAAGGAGACCTATTATACTGCTTTTCCAGACCTATATTGTAGTTCTGTGACTGCTCATTGGCAGCTTTGCATGATCAAAAATAAATATTTTTTTCTTATACTGATTCTTCATGTAGGCCTTCATTTCATTCTCTGTCTGAACAAGCTGTAGATGCTCCTGTCTCTTTAAGCCCCCCCTCAAAGCACACTGTCTTCTGATTGGCCAAGACCTGTAGCATGTTACCAGGCTGTTGTTGTTGCTGGGCGAAAGAGGCAGACTGAGCGTTGCTGTGCTGTTACTGTGGGAGCACATGACCATATATGGAACACTGGCTCCGTCTGGCTCGGTAATACATAGAACGGAGCCTTGGTAGAAAAAGCAGCTCAAAACAGAGTGTTCAGAACAGGAGGAAATCTGAGGTTTTTGCTCACAGTGATTTCTTATAAATGCTTTAACCTCATTTTTTGAAACTTTAACCATGTTTAACATGAACATCCAACATTATAACATTGTAGATAAGTCATAAAATGTGGAAAAGCACAATAGGTCTCCTTTAACAGTTTCAATCACAGAATTTGATTTGGCGGGATAGTGATTTGAAACTTTAAACGTCCCATGCTCCTGCTAACAGGTAAAAAGACTCACATGTTTATAGTGCTCAGATTTGACAGCAGCGTGAGTGCAGATTAAAGCAGGAAGCTTCAATGTACACGAAAACAGAAAAGATGAACAATGCACCCTGATCACCCTCACCCTGCACCCATCTGACTGTACACCCACACACAGCCTGGTATGCTGCTCTCAGCTGTTTATCAGGTGGAAAATCACAGCGGGGGGATAGTGTGTATGTCTGTGTGAGACACTCTCAAGGTGACTGTATTCAGCCACTTACATAAGGATGATAGCAACAAAGCCAATTCACCTTCAGGCTCTGACCTCAATAAACCTGCCTATCTGCCATTAATATTTAGACGAGCAGCAGCTTTTTAAAGGTAGATGAAGATATGGATAATGGAAATTCCCTTAGTTGGGCCCGGTCAGAAAACTGAGGCGAATGCGAAGTCCCTTAAACCTGCATTCTATTGAAGGGCCAGCAGGGGGCGACTCTTCTGGTTGCAAAAAGAAGTCTGGCTCCATTAGAAATAATGGTATAATGAGGCTACTTCTCAGCTGATATATTACCTCAGTAAACACTTTCCTAATGAGTTTATGGTCTCAGTCACTAGTTTTATGTTTTCAATCCAACAGGATGTTCATTTAGTAAATTATGGTCCCATTTAGAGGATAATAGACCAGAAAGCAGAGTATGCTTCAGGGCGGGATTATCTGTGATTGACAAACGTTATCATGGCGACCTGTCGATCAGGCTAGAGAATCGTACCCTCGGCACTGTGTAAATTTAACCAGCACCGTTGAAAAAGCGTATTAGGAGTTGGCTGTTCACTTTCTCTGGTGAGTACATTTAGTCTAGACTAAAGACTAGATATGGTCACGTCCGGTGCCACTGGTTGCAAAAAATCATAAAACTCGAGGCTTCAAAACAGCAGTCCTCGAACCAACGGGTGACGTCACCATGACTACGTCCACTTCTTATATACAGTCTATGGTTGGGCCAAAGACCAGGTAGGATACTGATTCTGATTTATGTTTCAAAACACACATAAGTAACGCTACTAAGATGTATTCTTTAATTTTAAAAAGTTGTCCTTCCTGACTTCCAATGATGCAGAAAGTCTAATTCATGGCTTAGACTAGATTGCTGTAATGGATTATTGCCAGGCCTTCTAAACCACTGCAGGTTCCAACCGATTCAGGAACTGGAATATGCAACATATGCTGAGGTTGTCTGTCTGTTACAGAAATGTCTTTATGGCATTCATACCTAGGTGTTTCTGTTATCAGTATACCTTGGGACCATCAGCCCACAAATCTCACATGATATTTAGTATCTGGTCCACAGAGGGAGTGCTGTCACTGCTGGAGCACAGCGCTGCGTGCAACAGTAACGATCTGAAGGAAGAGTTCTCACTTCTCTCACAGGCTGCATCACTGATGGATTTTAAAACTTACTCTGCTGTTGAAGCCTGAATTGGTGACCATACAGAGTGTGAGGGACACACTTCTCATAATGAACCCACTGGTGCATGTTCTCATCAAGGTCAGCCATTAAAATGTCTGACAGTGCCCAAGCACAGAATGATTGTTTGACATGTTAAGTTGGAACTCATTTAATTACTATTTGCTCAGATGCTGTATGAAAAGCGGTAAAATAGATTATTTAAAATATTTTATAAAATTGATTTGACTCTTTTTAACAATAAGAGATAATAACTGAGTGGCATATTTACTTCTTATTCATCTTAAGAATGCAACGTGCATTTCATCTGACTCTCTCCTACTGTGGTCTGCATGTTAATCTGACAACATTCTCTTAGGCCCCATCCACACTACTGCGTTTTCGAATTAAAACGGAGACCTTTTGCTACGTTTGCACCTCCCGTCCAGACTACAACAATGAAAACGAAGACCTAAAACAGAGAAGTTTGCACACTGCCGACCCCGTTTTGTGTTTCAAAACTCCGGAGGGCGTTTTAGTGAAGACGGGCCAAAACGGAGGACTTTAGAAAGATGATGCAGCTGCTCACAGTCGGCTCTCTGATTGGGTCTTGCAAAGCAGAAACACGATGCTGCTGACCGGGTTTTTAACATCATATTTTTATAAAAATATTCTGTACTGTGCAAATAACACTCATCTGCCTACACTTGTACTGTTCATGTTGCCGTTTACTTTGCAACAACTCCCAGTCTGTTTTCTGCCGCCACACTCTCGTGTTACAATCATTAACAGTCCCAGCTTGTTATTGATCCATGCAAAAAAAAAATAACTGGTCTGATGCTTAGTCTGTATTTATTTATTCTTTCGCCAAATCTTCTGTAACTTCGAAACAGACGATCTGCTTCATGTTTACACTGGTACGCGCATGCCGAGTGCACCTGAACGGGTCCTAGCTGCGCGTTTTCAGTCGTTTTAATGTTGACGGAGATCAACTCCAAAACGCAGCGGAAACGCTGGTGTGGACGGAGATCGTATTCGTTTTAATTCTCCGTTTGTAAACTAAAACGGAGTAGTGTGGATGGAGCCTTAAAGGTGGGGTACTGTCTGATTCCTCTCTGCATGTTAACTTCATGTTAGCTTCACAGCAACTGTAGTGACAGTTTGCTAACCCACAACTTTGCTAACGTTAGTTACATTACTTGCGGTGTTGTTGTTTGCTCTATATCAGGGTGTTGGTCATGGTGCTGGATGTCACAATTACATACCCCACCTTTAATACTTCTGCCATGTTGGAAATGTTCCATGTCAAGATCAAGACCTAAGCATGGGGAATAGTCAAAAGATGACATGAGCAAGGACAGGTTTCCCTTTTGTTTATTTAATGCAGTTTTCTCTAAATATGCTCCTAACCTATGAACATTCTACTGAGCGCTGTTAGTCAAATATTTAGGCTAATTTGTTTTAACATGTATACAACCAGGGTTTCTCTTTCAATTGTAATTCTAATCAGATTGTATTGCTTTAATATTCTTGCCTGCTATCTTTAGCTTACCAAGTATTAACTGATCAAGTAATAATAGCATAGGATATTTTTGTGGAAGGTTTTGTGAACATTTGGTTCCACCATAAATACATTCCCATGTCAGCGGGGATAGTTTTTCACGTATAGGAGAAAACAAATCCCTTGGACTTTACAGGACAGATGCATTATCTATGTCTGCTACACCTTGTAACCATATTAATTTTGCTCACCACCTGCGACCTCCAGATAAGTTGCATACCCATCCCTTCCGTCACTCTCCTGTGTGCTTCCTGTCTTCTCCCCTAATCAGATTTCCAGACCATGTAGGAGCAGGAACCAGCTTTTTGTGTTGTGTTGTGTCGGCCTGTTTTAATTGGCCCAGGTAAATCTGGGAATTACAGCAGCCTCGGTAGGGACGTATCAGGTTTAAGCCTCACCTTTCAGAGACAGGAATTTTCAGAGGCCCCTCATTTTGAATTGGTCCCTGCTCAAGACTAGTGTGTCCCATGTTCTTAAACCTATGCTTCACTTGTTCTTTGCATTGATAAAGGGCCACACTGTTCATGCTGCATTCATGCATGGATGCGTGCATGGAAAATTCACATAAACAGAAGCCATGTGAGAATGTTAACCTGGCAAATTAGATGTAGACATTTTAGCGGTGGAACAGCTTCAATTAGACAACACCTTACGCCTGAAATGTAAATATAATATCAGTTAGTTGTTAGTTGTTAGTTATATCCAGAAAAGACTGAAGAGACCACTTCAAACCGCTGTTAGACCATCACTGAGTCTACTACTGTTGTCTGTGCTGCAGCTAGCTGACAATATGTACTACAGTGGGTTTCCAGCTATCCACCATATCCCACTGTCTCAGACTTCGTCATAAGCTCTCTAGAAACCTTACCAGTAACACTGTGTGGAGTACAAATTACTTTACAAATGATTTAATGAGATCAGTAAAACTGTATTGACTGTGGTTGAAACAGGCATCTGCTAAAAGTGACATTTAATCATTGTGGACTTTTATCCTCACACAAATCTTTTGTAAATGAAAATGGAACACAAATTCTCTTTTTTGATGATGACTGAGTAAACTGCTAATAATCATGTTAATCAAACGCAGTCATTTTTGGGATCATTTGTACAAGAACCCACTGTAAGATACACTGCTTAAATCTTCTGCTTCTTGGTTTAGCTGATTAGCTGTGTATGGGTCCAATATCAGTAATAATCTCATAATGTGAAACTGAATGTAATCGGCCTTCGGTTAATGGGAATATGAGTATCTATTCAAGTATTGAGATTCAAGAATTGGAAAAACAGAATAATTCAGGCGAGACCAACAAGCTCTTACTGAATGTCAGCACAACAAAGGAGCTGGTCCTGCATTTTATGAGGAAGCAGCAGAGGAACTACACACCCCTAAAAATCAAAAGGACACTTGTTCCCGGGAGTCCACATCTCTCACACCTCTAAACTTACAGTGACACAACTGTTGCTTATTCTGCTAGTTTCAGGACTGCAGAACTGTTGATACAATAAAACAACATTGCAAAAGAAACACAAACATGAATCTTGAATCTTGTTGCTCACATACACACATGGTATGTGTGTGTATGTGTTCTCACCTGCTTACATTAGACATGACTGTGATTAAATGTATAATTCTCAATGGAATATTCTGCCATTTCCAATTTATTCCCATCCAGATCTACCATCTCATGGAAGTAACACAAAGTGCTCCCGCACTGTTAGCTGGCAATTTTTTCTAATTCAATTCACAAGACAGTATTACTTAAACATACTGAGTTTGATTGCATTATTGAACCACTCTTAGTATATTGAACTATTATGAAGGGATCCTTGCGGTCATAAGCGTCTTTGAGTTGAACAGACTTAAATACATAGGTTTTCAGCCTGGACTACACCCCCTCATCAGCACTGCAGCACTAAGCCAGCTTTCAATTCCCTTCAGTTCCCTTAATCTGTCTGGTCATGATCGGCAAGAAAGCAGAATAAAAACATTTTTGTTTTAAAACGACCTTTTGCTACGTTTGCACCTTACGCCCAGACTAAAACGGCAAAAATGAAGACCTAAAACAGAGAAGTTTGACAACACCCCGTTTTTCATTTAAAGGTGGGCAGGCGGGCAAAAACGGAGGACTTTTGAAAAGATGAAGCAGACGCTCATTTTTGCGCTCTCTGTTCGGGTCTCATAAGTCACGCAAAGCAAAAACACAATGCTACTGACAGAGTTTTGATTTGGTATTTTTATTAAAATATTTTGTACTGTGCAAATAACACTTATACCCTACACTTGTAGCTACTGTGCATGTCGCTGTATTTACTTTGCGACGACTCCCAGTCTGTTTTCTGTCGCCACAGTCGCTTTAAACTCCCGCACTTTCAGTAACAGTTCCAGCTCATTGTTGGTTCATGCAAAAAAAATATCTGGTGTGGTTCTTCGTCTGTACTACCTAGTTTATTCTTTTGCCAAATCTTCAGCAGCTGCGGAGTAGACCATCAGCCTCATGTTTACAATGGCACGGCACGCGCATGCCCAGTGTACGTTAACAGCCATTCAATGTGCGTTTTCAGTTGTTTTAATATAGACGGAGATCAACTCTGATACGCAGCTAAAACACTGCTGTGGACGGAGATCATATTGGTTTTAAAACTCAAAAAAGGAGTAGTGTGGATGGGGCCTCAGTCTGTAGCTCATTAAAGCCACTGCATAGTACCAGTTCGACTCGACTCGCCTTTGTTTGGTTTTCCATTGTGGAAAAGTTGCACCTGTACCTGCTTCCAGGTACTTTTTTTCGTATCACCTCCGTCGAGGTTCCAAGTGAGCTGAGGGATACTAAAATGTGAAGTGAAAACACGACAGACTGCTGATTGGTCAGAGAGAATATTCACCATTCACTGCATCATCATTGCTGCACCAGACAGAGGCCAGCAACAGAAAGTTTTACAGTTTTCATATGGAATCTCATCACTAAATCCACTTCTGAGAAGTTTTGAGGTGAGAAATCAGCTGTGTAGATTTCCAATATTGATAATAATGTGCTTGAATATTTTCAGAATTGAGGAGCTCCGCAAGTGGCTGCGGGGGGAAGCCTGCTGTGACCCGCGGGAGGAGCGTGTGAGGCCGGCCAGCCGCCCGCTCACAGAGCCCTCTGCTCCCGCCGTCACGCAGACCGCTGCAGCAACAACGGCAGAGGAAAACACAGCTGGAAGCTTTTCATACCGCTTATCTGTCTTTACATTCTGAGCAATGTTGAAACATTTTAACTTCAGAAACAGAAAGCTGTGTGGATCGCTGGTGTGTGTGTCGCATTGAACATTACGTCGCGGCAGTTGTGTGTGGCTTCGCTATGACGACAAGCTACGTGCTATCTCTGGGTACTATCTGCAATGGAAAACAGAGCAGGGCCAAACCGAGTCGAGGCGAGTTGAGCTGGTATTGGTAATGGAAAAGCGCCATAATAAACGAGCCTTCGCTTCAACAGAGGACACTTTGTCTGGACTAGCAGAGTTATCTGCAGTCAGAAACAGTCAAAAGGTAATAACTAGGTGATAGCTTGGTATTAGCAATGGGTATCAGGGAATATTACAGTAAAAATTACATAACAGGGTAATAAGAGGCCAAAAAAAACTTTTTTTTCATATTATGCAATTCGGTTGAGGCTTACTTGACATATTGTTTAAAAATGACACAAGATTAAGTTAATTTAATAACCTAGGCCACTTTTAACTGTTGCTTTTTGAAACCTGTTTTGAATTTTTTAGGAAGCTGTCTGTCCGAGCTTGATGAACATCTTAAGAAGCCAGGTTTCACTGGTCAGCTGTTAGCCTACTTACTGCCACAAACAAAGGTTTTTTATGTTGTTGTTGATGGGGAACCTGAAGTTATCACAAGGTAACATGAACCATTTCTGCTAAATGTGTGGTGCACTCTGTGTTCTCTGCCTTGCAGATTACTGCACCAACAGAAATCACATGCCATGCCTCACAGAGGCTTAGGCAGCACCTTCATTTTTGGGGAAGGTGCTGCTAACTTTATTTTATTTTCCACTGTATGCCCATGTGAGCTTAGTGCAGCTGTCAGAGCAGCTTCCTGACTTACCGTTCAACATCCCAGATGCGAAGAGGGGAGTAGTTTTCGCAGCATGCAGTGCCTGTTACAAAGGACCTGTACACAGAGAGACAAGGGGATAAAGAGAGAGAGAGAATGAAGTGTCTCACAAAAAGCATGTAAACCACCTGAACTAAACTGTCCAATGAAACCCAAAGTGTTAATGACAATAACAGCAGCAGAATAAATATGTTATCATCTGGACCGGATCATTCATATCTCAGGCTGCCCATGCAATCCCAGCCCCATATATCAGTCAATGTATCAAAGTTGTCAGTATAGCCGGCACTAAAACTCACACTGTGCCACAAACAAAATATATATGTGACTGTGAGACACAGCAGGTGAATAAGGTATGAAATAAATATCACTAAAAGATATCACCATTATACTTTCCTAGTTGATTACTTATATTAAGACAATCATTTTTTGGATTACAGGTTTCTGAGTATGTTTACTTATGCCAATGAGGTAGTATCTACATACTTAAATATGCAGTAATTTGGATATTTCAAGAACCAAAATCTGAACACTAGATCAAGTCAGGTTTATTTAATTATTTGTTTTGTTCACACATTAGACTAAAATCGAACATCTGAAACTCATCACACACACAACACTCACAGACACAGCCTGAGCCACCAGTGGAGAGCTAAATCAGGAAGTGACGAGGTACGCCACGTGATGCATCTAAACAAATCACACTAGCAAATGAGATTTCATGCTTTGCATAAACCCTCTTTGTACTTTCACCTTTGGTCGCTGGTACAAAGGAAATGACCACATATGAATCCGACACCGGTGATGATATGGTGCAGACAACGATAGTGGTAGGACACTGGTGAATGTGCCCCTGAGCAAGGCCCTGAACCCCTAACTGCTACCCGGAACTGCTGAATGGCTGCTCACTACTCCAAATTAGGATGGGCTAAATGCAGAGAACAAATTTCGCATGCATTATGAGGCAAATAAAGTTAATTATTACTATTATAATTTGATCACAAACTATGTTCATACTGGCAAAACAGTGGGTATAAAAGTAAACTAGTCAACTACCACACAGCCTCTCAGTCATGACAGCTACAGTAAGTGCTTGGACCTCCAAAATGAACGCGAGAATTTTTTTTGCAACAATGCTTAATGTCGAGTTTATTGAGAGCTTTTACTTTGAAGAGTTCTGAAGGACAATTCAAAAGAGACTCTAGCCTGCTTGACACACCTCTGAAAAAGCCGTCAGTAAGACGTGTGATTGGATTCCCCTGAATTTCCTCAGGAAAATTAAAATAAGCGTCCATAGGTTTCTGAATGCGATCAAAAACTGGGACGCGCACACACTGCAGCACATGCTTTATTGTGAGCGTGTACAAAAGTGTCTTTATAATCAATTTGTTTAATAAGGGAGAAAAAAAACATCCACAGTTGGTTGGAATCAATCTTACAATCTTCCTGGTGGGAGCCCCGCACAGTAGAGACTGAGCTAAACGTGCACACAAGTATGTAAGAATTTGAAATAATTTGACTATGTTCTGGCCTGCCATGTAACGGCTTAAAAAAACACTGGCCCGATGCCAGACTTATTTGGCGACCCCTGAAATAAACCATCACCAACAATAACAATATCACATTGACTGGATGTTTTTATGTTTGGCCAACTGTTGACTGTACATCTGACATTGACTCCAGAGACCCTGTAACACTGATTCCTGTGACGCCCATCGTAATTTCCGTGAGATTGAAAACAGCTGTTTACTGTTTCTCCTCCTAGATTAGAATTTCTGTTAATCTCTTCACTACCTTCATATCAATATATATATAATATCTATCTCTCGTGGTACATTTTAAACATTTCATCAAGGCGGAGGTGTTGCCTTAAAGAGGTGGTATTCTGCTTTTTGGCTTTTCCCCTCTCCTTTACTGAGTTATATCTCTTTTTTCAATTCAATTCAATTCAGTTTTATTTATATAGCGCCAAATCACAACAACAGTTATCTCACAGCACTTTTCATAAAAGAGCAGGTCTAGACCGTACTCTGTGATGCTATTTACAGAAGCCCAACAGTTCCCACCAAGAGCAGCACTAGGCGACAGAGGCAAGGAAAAACTTCCTTTAAGAGGCAGAAACCTCGAGCAGAACCATGGCTCAGGGTGGGCGGCCATCTGCCTCCACCGTTTTTGTGCATGTAACAGGTTTGCAAAGTGAAAAAGCCCAAAGGGAGTTCCCATCTCCCACAGAAAACTCTGCTCTGCACCGCTTGAAAACAGCTCGTTTGTAGTCCAGCCTTTACTTCCTTTACTTGTGACATCACACTGAAAACGCGTCATAAAGCTTGCCAAGTGGCTGCGGGGGGAACCCTGCGCCAACCCGCGGGAGGAGCGTGTGATGCCGGCCAGCCGCCCGCTCACAGAGCCCTCTGCTCCCGCCGTCACACAGACCGCTGCAGCAACAACGGCAGCTGGAAGCTTTTCATACCGCTTATCTGTCTTTACATTCTGAGGAATGTTGAAACGTTTTAACTTAAAAAACAGAAAGCTGTGTGGATCGCTGCTGTGTGTGTGTCGCATTGAATATTAAATCGCGGCAGTTGTGTGTGGCGTCGCTATGACAACAAGCTACGTACTATCTCTGGGTACTGTCTGCAATGGAAAACGGAGCAGGGCCGAGTAGAGTCAGTCTATCGATTTGCGCTATGGGAGCATTTTTCGACAAGGCAGCAAAGATCGTCAGAACACCGGCAACAGTTCAGCGTTTAGTCCTGATGGTAAGATGTGGAACAATGATGATGTGGTTGTGGACTTGAGATTAATTTACACCATCTGCTAGGTTACGGTCTCAGTCTGAAGCGGCTTTGATTTGGATCACACCAGCTTGTTTCTTACGACCCGCCCTTCTCTGCTTCTGATTGGCTAGTAGTCCTTACCTGGGAACTGCACATGTGCAACTCACAACAAAGATTTTGTACAAGTAAGATGCATCACTCTGTAGCTCAAGAGCCGAGCGTACAACACACAGGGTGAAAAGAGGAGCTGCAGCAATGTGCAGTATGAGAAAAATATGGTGTTTTTTGAAAATTAAACCATGTAAACCTGTTCTGGTACAACCCCTAATTAAGATTTTAAACCTGAAAATAAGCATAATACCACCTCTTTAATGATCCAATTCTTTATCAATACCCCTATCGATACTTTACTATTATTTGGTGACAGTTATTTGGTAAGACCAGACCCAACGGGTGTGAGGTAGGCCTGCACGGTATGAGAAGAATATTCCATGTGCGATGATAATAATAATAATAATCTTTATTTGTAGAGCACTTTTCAAAAACAAGTTACAAAGTGCTTTAACAAGTGTTAAGACAATAATACCCAAAAAACAATAATACAAAAACAATACAAGATAAAAAGAAAAGACTAAAATACACATTTAAGATAAATATAAAATTAGTAAAATAGAATAAAATAAAAGGGATAAAATGAAGTCAAATAAGATCGGGAAAGGCTCTCCTATAAAAGTATGTTTTAAGAAGGGACTTAAAAGAGT
>NC_060164.1:365773-403384 GCF_021292245.1 Micropterus dolomieu | reverse complement strand
CTCTGCTTCTGATTGGCTAGTAGTCCTTACCTGGGAACTGCACATGTGCAACTCCCAACAAAGATTTTGTACAAGTAAGATGCATCACTCTGTAGCTCAAGAGCCGAGCGTACAACACACAGGGTGAAAAGAGGAGCTGCAGCAATGTGCAGTATGAGAAAAATATGGTGTTTTTTGAAAATTAAACCATGTAAACCCTAATTAAGATTTTTAATCTGAAAATGAGCATAATACCACCTCTTTAATTTATATGTCTATTTTCCAATATAATTTCCAATCTTGATATATTATTTAAACTAAATGTTTAAAAGATCTACCTCTGGGACCTACAATGTTGAATATTGTTAAAGGAGACCTATTATGCTTCTCCACATTTTATGCCTTATCTACAACGTTACAATGTTGGATGTTCATGTTAAACATGGCCTAAGCTTAAAATAATGAGGTTAAAGTATTTAAAAGAATTCCCTGTGAGCGAAAACCCAGATTTCCTCCTGTTCTGAACGTTGTTTTGAACTGTTTATTCTACGAACCACGGAGCTACGCAGAGCTGGTTTTCCATATATGGTCATTTGCTCCGACGACAGTGGGCTTTGGGGGGGGGGGGGGGGGGGGGGGGGTTAAAGAGACAGGAGCATCTACAGCTTGTTTCAGACAGAGGCTGAAATGAAGGCCTACCTGAAAAGTCAGTATAAGACAGAAAATTATTTATTTGAACTTTGAATCATGCAAAGCTGCCATACAGGAGTCACAGAACTACAATATAGGACTGGAAATGCAGTATAATAGGTCTCATTTAATGTATCACTTACTTTCAGACTGCTACTGTACTGAAATTGCACTGACCAAGGTCTGATAAAATTATGACAAAACTGAGCTGCTGGTCATTGGCCCTGCTCGACATCAAGCAACAGTAACTCTTGACTCTTGACTTTGTGATCTTACAAAGTTTGACAGAAAACAATCTTGGTCTTAAGTTATATCCTACTCTTTCTTATTATCAGCACATTTTTCCACCTACACAACAGAGTTAAAATCTGGTCTTCTCTGTCCCTGGCTGATGATGAGACCCTAATTTGCGCATTTCTTTCATCCAGACTTGATTATTGTAGTGTCTTGTTGTCAGGCCAATTGCCTGAGAGTACTATAAGTCTTCAAATGGCTCAGAATGCTGCAGCTAGGATCTAAACTAAAACTAGAACATCAGACTAATTTCAGTTCCCCTTTGTTGGCTCCGTATCCACGTCAGATCAGACTTTAAGGTGTTGGAAATGGGCTCGCCCCTTCATACCTGTCTGATCGCCTTGAACCTTAGGTCCCATCCTGTGCTTACTGTAAACCTTCTACTTCATCTCTCCAACCCTCTGTCGGATTGTGTCCCACAAGCACAGCTGTGTGGCTTTCTCTTTCTCTCTCCCTTGTGTGCATGTCGTCCTTGTCTCTCTACCTCGGGTCGCCAGGACTCCATGGTGGAGGGGGTTTTGTGACTCAGGTCTGTTTGGTTACACCTCCCCGAGTCTTCATATATGTTTACAGTCCATCTATAATTCTGTCACTATGATTGTCCAAACTGCAATTTTACAATGTTGATCTATTCTGTATACGCGGCATCTATTTCTGTCTGTCCTGGGAGAGGGATTCCTCCCCTGCTGCTCTTCCTGAGCTTTATTCAATTTTTTGCTCCTGTTATTTGAATCAGGGGTCTGAGGACAGAGGGCGCTTTACGCTGAAGACCCTGAGGCAAATTTTTGATATTGGGGTATATAAAGTAAAATGTAAATAAAAAAATTGACATTCCAGGAGATTGGGAGTGGTATCTAGGACTGAAAATGACCATTATTTTCATTATTGAATTGTTTGTCAATTAGTGTCAAATACAGTGGAAAATGCCATGGTGACATTTTCAAATAGCTTGCTTAGTCAGAACAGCAGTCCAACACACAAAATATTTGATTTTAAATTATAAAATACATAGAATAGAATGATTGCCATAGTAGACCTAAAATAACTGAAAGTCTGGCACTGCCACTAACAGCTTTAGACCTCATATATCTGCCTGCTGTATTCAAATATTCATTCATACATTGTTTCAAATTATCCCCCTCGCCCATTTTTAGATTTATCCAGCCCTGCTAAGTATTCAGGCATTTACTTATTGCTTTGTTTAGCAAAAGCTAAAAGATAAAGGTTATCTTTTTATGATCATGTAAGAGTTTCTTTGACAGGACAACTCGCCCAATTTTAGTCACATCTGCTGCTGTTGTCAACTCTTCCCATGAAAGTGCAAAGGTGAGAGCAGAATTAATATGTGTACTTCAGTGATTGTGGATGGTGCCTGCAGAGGAAACAGCTCACGTACTGGCTTGTCTATCACTCTGGGAACAGGATGGAGCTGAATAAACTACTGTATAAAAAATAAAATAAAAAATGATACAAAGAGAGTAGATCCAAAGCAAACTGAGACTGCAGTCGGTTCTTCTCTTAGGAAATTGTGTAGCATGACACACACACACACACACACACACACACACACCCTTGTCCCTGCCTCCATTCACCACACATTGTTTCCCAGCAGAAGAAAAGAGAAGAAAACTAAAACAGTCATGATCCTTTGATTGGAGTGGCAGGTTGGAATTAGCAGCCTAGGTATGCACAGTGAATGCCATGCATGTGGAGAAGTGGGGGAGCGGTGAAAGGAGAGGGGAGGAGCGCTGTGGGAGTGGGCTGACGGGGTGTGTTCGGGTGTTAGAAGCTATGTAGACGGTGGGGTGGTGACCAGGGGTGCTGGTGGTAGGGGGGCTTCTGTTGGGCCAGGCCTGATTCTCAGGGCTTAGTGCCCTCCTACAGGGTTGACGGACAGGGGGAGGACCTGCTTTTTACACACAGAAAGATAGTTACTGACAAATGCTGTTGGCTGGAAGCAAATACTGTAGATGGAGATACAGAGACCGATGCAGAGAGAAATACTAAACACATAGCCCATTATTGTGGAATCATTAAGTGGGTGAGAAGGGGTCCCCATCAAGGCAACACACGCACACATATATACATCTATATTTATATATATTTTGCCTTGATGGGCTAAAATACAGTTTGATCATGTCCAATATTGTGTCTTGATATTCAGTGTCTTAAAAACCTCAAAAAGACAATTACTTCCTTATCACTTCACATTATCCCTACGTAAAGTCATACCTGTTGAATTCTTGCAGTTGATTGGGCAGCTCTGAGTGCAGGCTTTGCACTGATGCCAGTGAACATGCTAGTTGTAGTTTTCGTCTTGGACAACAGTAACTGATCCAAAAGGAGTGGTCTAAAACTAGAAGTACCACGACGACGTGCAAAAGGGATACGGAAGGTAACTGACATAAAAATGAAAATTCATACAAAGGCTGTGGAACTGCCACAGCCTTAGGTTGTCCATTCTTTTTATCTTTACCAACACAATTCAAATTAGACAAGTAACGCACTGACATATAAAGGGCTGCAACTAATTTCGTTCTAAATTAAGCTGAAACACAATTGATTATTCTGTAGATGAATTATCTAATGTAGAACACATCATAAATAATGAAAATTCCAATTATTAGTTCCTAGAAACCAAGATTTTTTTAAAGAGCTGGCCAAAAACACAAACCTATTCAATATAAAATGACATGAAACTCTGAAATTTGAGTAAAAGACCGCCAAATGTTTGGTATTTTTACTTGAGAAATGACTTACTGTATAAATGACTTGTTAATAAATTATCAGAATTATCATATATAAACATTTTGCTTTATGTAGATGTGTACGGGTATAAGAAAATTCCAGAGATTGTTTCAGGGATTGACTGCATGTATATTCAAACCAGAAACACACACACCATATTTAAGTTACCCCGAAGGTTAACTCCCTGCCTGTAAACCGCAGTGAAGGGACGGAAGCTATTAGCTCCAGCTGTGGTGGAGCATAGGTCAGGAACGCTGTCAGAATGTGACGCGAGTCTGTACCTTTATTCAACAAGACAACTAGTGCTGCTGTCCTGTCAACACATTGTATCTTTTCTCTGCCCACCAGTCGTCCTCATTGTCTATGTGAGGAAATGATTCTTAGACAAAGCTTAAGCCCCGACAATGACTTTTAATTAGAAAGAAAAAGAAGACACTCTCAACTTGAAAATGTTTCTGATGATTAGCAGTTTGTTCGGAGTACCAGGATGATGATCGTCGTCAGATGAAAGCCAATGTGGGAAAGCTGGTGGGGAGCACTGACCCAGCGTTGGAATGGGGCTTGAAGTGAAAATGTTCTTACCACTGGCTTTTCAAGTTAAAAAAGTCCAGTAAAATCCCTTTTCATCAGTCGGATTGTTGCCGACCAGTGTCATCTGTGCCTTTGTAGACAACAACCTTCTTAATGGAGGTTTTGTTCTGTATTCAGGCTAGGAATGACACAAACCAGGTCGGAGATTTAGCAACGGGTAGCACATGGACATGGCCAGGTTTGACTTTGCACCATGTTTATCCTGTTTTCCAGTTGACATAGAGTCAAACTCATCGGAACCTTCACTCTACTCCCACAGACGAATGACTGTTGGGCTTTGCTCCCATGAGGAAGCATGGATCCTAAAGCTGAGCCTCAGGCTCTGGAATTCCTGTGATGCTGAAGCCGGGCCATGGAAGAGTGGGATTATTGTCCATTACTGGAGTGGAGCAGTCAGGGGAGTGAGATGGAGATGGAGTGGTCACGTTCTGGTTGCCACAGCCAGAGGAGCCAAGGACTGCGAGGTGTTTTGTGACAACGGTAATGTGTCATGATCGACACTCAGAACCAAACTTTCAGTTAGTCTGTAAAAGTGATAAAAGCTTAATATCATCAATAAAAGGCTAAAAACAAACTTAGCTAAAGGCTCGTGCAGACTATATGACGGCCGAGTGCCGTGCCGTTCACACAACACAACTTGCGGTCTTGTGATGGGAGTCTTGAAGTCGCTGTGGCGTTCACACTACGTGACGGATCGGTGACAGCGGCTGTGTCACCCAACGCTGGTCTCCAAACCACGTTTGGTCAAGAAAACACACGTGAAATGTGAAACAGGAAATGCATATAAAGAAGCTGGGTGAAAGAATGGATTAGCACACGCAGGTAGCAGGGATTGTCTGAGCTACAGAGAGGCCGACTCCTTCAGATGCTAGATATCTGGCAGACGTCGGCGATGTGTCAGAAATGCGTCAGGGAGCCGTTTTAAGGAGTTAAGGAGTTCACACATAACGACTGGCGAGCGCGGCGACCGGCAAATTGGGCTAAAAATCCTGTAGTGTGAACTACGCTTAAGCTAACGATGCAATCCAGCAGAACAAATATATTTGTTTAATCTGTCCAAAAACCAAGTGTAAGAACAAAGCTGTACCCCGTTTTCACACGAAAAGTGACAAATAGTCGTATCAAGAATGTAAAGGAGAGAAAGCAACATGTGTAGTCTACTTTCATCGAAAAGGTGTTTCTCCTCAGTTCCAAGCTTAGCAGACAGGAAACTGGAAAACAGCAAGCCTGGCTCTGGCCAAAGTTTAAAAATCTGCCTATCAGCCCCCCCAAAGCTCACCGTACAAAAACGGAACGGAAAGTGTGAAAACGAGTTGCAGTTTTACAGAGCGTTATGAGCCAGATTATTTAAACCCCTAGGCTACTGCCCTGGTTAAAGGCTACATGTGATTAAGATAATACATTTCAGTCTCTTCAAAGCTATCTGTTTGACATTTTATGCCTTTATTAGACAGTTGACAGTAGAGAGCTGACAGGCAACAAGGGAAGAGAGAAAAAGGAAACAACTATAGTCCCAGGCCAGACCCAAACCAAAGGTTTGGCAGGACAGGTCAGGGCTGGTGTGGGGGTGGGCGGTGGGGGCGGACGGTTGGGGGTACGTGTAAGTGCGGCATAGAGGCAGCTGTCAGGCCCATTAAGCAGTGCGGCCCATTGGCAGGCCCCCGGTAATTAGTGTTGGGTAAACTCATTTATGGCCCAAATGGGTCGGGCGGGGCCGGGACCAGTATGCACGGTGGGTGACCTCTGACCCTGCTGACACAGGATACAATAGGGTTACGGTCACACTCACTATCTGGACCCTATTACTCTCCATTACTCACATTACTCACTCCTCACTGGGCCGTGGCGCTGGCAGAGGCAGGACAGGGGACACAGTCCATACAATGAAAGAACCACTTCCCCCTCGTCTCCCCTAGCTCTCTCACCCCTCTGAAGCACCAACAAGGCCTGATCTGGGGTCAGAGCTTACACTGATATTATAGCTGCTAAGGTCAGAGCCTCTCTCGCCTAATGTGGGGCAGGTGTCCCCCCTAAACACACACATATGCGCGTGCACACACACACACAGACAAACACACAGCCATATCTCTGACCAAACTGAGTCACCCTCGTCTGCCCTGGTCTGTGCCTCCCCCTTCACTCCTCCTCATCATTAGCAGCATGCTGGGCCTCTGCTGCCGTTTGGGTAACCTCATCAGCTGGCTGTATTATCTAAGGGCCTGTGTGGCAGGGTCACACAAACTAGTCCTCAGTGGGAACCCAGCCGCACCAAGACACACACACACACACACACACACACACAGAAGCACAAATCGCAGATATGAAGAAACACATGTACACACATTTTCATGCATGCAAACACACATTTATACAGGCTGAAGCAGGAATATAACACACACACACACATACACACACACACACACACACAAATACAAAGTGTGAGAGTCCCTGCTGAGAGTTGAGTCCAACAGTACCAACATTGTTAGTTCCAAATCAACACGCTGACCGCACAGGGAGCACCATGTTTTCCCAAGACCACCACCAACTCACTGCTGCTGTCCAGGCTGTCACCATTCTCTAGTCCCAGCTCAGTACACACCAACAACAACATCTTCTACAGGACAGAAACTCCTGTAGGATTTTAAGCTGCTGTTACTCTGGACATTACTCTGGACACCGAATTCTTAGGTGACCTTCCAAAGTCTCAGGACAGAAATGATAGACAATTTTATAAACTACTGTGGCTGTTCTTGAATCAGAATGATTCATGTCCATCTTGTCTGCAAGTTTGGGGCAGAACTCCAGATATTTTGGGTCAATGAAGCAGCTTCTTCAATCTATCCATCTGGTACTTTTGGTTAGAAAAATTCTCAAAAATACCAACTATAAAGTCATGGTTTCTTCAGCTGTGTGATAGGCCGTGCTATTTGTTTGCCAACAAACAAATCATCCATCCATTTTCTATACATGATGATCATGTACAAGGACCCAGGGGGCTACAGCAAACACTGGCTGACAGGCAGAGCATGTCTTGGTCCAGGGCTGACTCAACAATCATTCTTACCGTCAAGCTAGAGATGCCAGTTAAACTAACTTTCATGTCTTTGGACTGTGATGCCTACTTCAGATCACTGTGCTGTTCAGACTACACGACTCGCTGTCCTGTAACCGGGAGTCTTGAAGTCGACAGAGGGCTCACACACTACACAATCTGACAACGGTCTCCAAAACCATGTTTTGTCAAAAAAAAACACACACAAGAAGTGAAAAGGAGATGGCGTGAAAAGGAGATGGCGTGAAACCACGCGTGACACAGGAGTTGTTTATTTGAAAATGAACGTAGGGGTGGTGCAAGCTGTGGATTCAAACCCAGGAGCTGACAGTGCTAACTACTGCGCCACAAGCCCCCGACAACCTAATGATTATATTACTTACGCTGTACTGCATACCCTCAGCCAACAGAAAACATTTCCCGGTTTTGGTCCATGACAAAGTTTACAATCACGATGCCGGCTCAACAATGTGATGTCTGTCAGCCATCGCCGATGGCCCAACCCTAATATCCACTGAAATTCATAGGCAATAAACACAGACACAAGACAGACCATTTAGATTACTGATACATTATTAAGCTTCCAAAAAATAGGATGACATATTTTTCATGAAAAGCCATATGTGTGCAGTAGAAGAATAACTAATGTATTTTATATTATTTATATATATATATTTATATTTATTATATTCGACTTGGACATAAACAAATGAATGTGGTGACTTAGAAGTTCAGTAAGAGTTCAAAAAAATCTGCAGATCATGTTAGAAAACTAAACTGCAACTTAAATGCACCAAACACGTGTAATTAAAGCAGCAAGCCAAGACTGAGCTTTCAGTTGTCTGCGTCATCCAGCATTTTATTTCCACCAAGCGCTGCTCTGCTGCACGTGTGAGCGACCTCCCTGTAGGCCCATTTTAAGCATAATGTCAAATGTATCTGGTCCTAAACCCTCTCGGATGCTGACTTCTGCAGCATTTCTGACTTCATTTACAAAAAAGAAAAATTCAAACAAAGATATTTATAGGACAAGACAGTATACACAAAAATGAAAACAACTTTATGCTGATGAAATAGTTCCCATGTAAACTGTCAAACGTGAGCTCTGTGGATTATCCTGAGTAAAGACGCCTTCTGGAAAGACACAGTGCTGTTAAGTTTGTCACATTTTTTTAACGCTTTGGCTAGCACAAATGAACTATTATCAATTCACTGGTGAGGAGGACAGTTTCAGAGTATATGTATGAAATCTGGGCAAAAAGAACCCCTTTAGACACAGGGTGAGGGTTAAAGTCTGTTTTTTGTAATTTGAACTAGCCATTTAACACCTCCCAAAATTTGGTAATGGCCTAATCTCTGTCCTCTCCCTCACAGTAACTGTAAATGTATCTCTTTCTCAACGTTCTGGCTTTCCATCCACATTAAATCACCATCAGCTTTTGGAAAATCTATAGTGAATAAACATTTATACACTGGTCACACTTTGAAGTGCAGATGGAGAAATGCTTATGTATCATCAACAGCCTTCATATCTTATATGACTGCTGATGGACATTTAACGATCCCACAGTGATGCTGTTTGACAACAGAACAGGAAAATATCAGTGAGAACTGAATTGTGTGTTTGGCTCTATTGAAACAAATAAACTCTAAGTGATTGTAGAGCAGGAGGTGACAGCCCACCATCTTGCCAGATGTTGGCTGTAATGCACGACGTTGTTTGACAACTTTAGAAAAAGGATGTGAAATGATGGAACTAGGACTGTAACTACTAGTGTCAAGAAAACACAGAAAACACATTATATAGTAGATAAAATGTTGGATTTGTGACCAACAGTCCAAAACCCAAAAACGTTTCCTTCACAGTGATGTAACACAGAGAAAAGTAGCTAATCCTCAACACAAGAGAAACTTGAAGCAGCAAAGGTTTGGCACTTTTAAATAAAATTGACAATTAATGATAATAAATGGTTTGTTGATTGATGGACTACTCAGTTAAACTAATTACCTAATAGTGTCACCATGAGATGGAACCCTGTTAAAGAGAGAAAAGACAGAAAGTCGTTAATGCCTTCATGGGCTCATCTTGTGGGCCAGGCCCTAGCTGTGGTTCTGTGCCTGTGTAGCTGTACAATTTTGTGCTTGTGCTCCCAGTCACATCTTACTATACATAAGTACGTGCCATATATTTTCCAAATGTAAAAGCTTACATGAACAGCTCTAACTCTGGGTAGGGATTTCAATGTGTGGAACCCGGCTGGGATGGCACCTGTTACCCTGAGTGACAAATTACTTAAATTCTTGCCTTTCAGAATGGCCGTCTAGGACTTTTGTTGGAATTAGGGAATTCCAAACAAGTCTTCTATTAAGACGACATAATAAAAACACAAAAAGTAAGTCAGTATTTATCTCAGCCTCTGCCCCTAGGACCAATTACACATGAATGCGAGAGAACAGCCCACATCCCCGCTCTGGGAATGTGGAGGCATTTGGCTCTGGACTCCAGGGGCGGTTTTAGCTTTGCCCAGTCCCCCTTCCTCCCTCCCCCCCATCCCCACCTCCCGTCAGCAAGAGGGTTGTTAATTTGTTGCGCTTGACCCCGGCCTTTGTGCCTGACGTGTATCTAGTTTGTAAAAAGTGCTTTTATCTGCTTTCTAAATATGTCTGAGCTCAAAGGGTTATGATGCTTTTATATCGGTCAGGGAGGGAGACAATGGCCAAAGGGTGCAAGAGCTGACCCCTGCTGACACACAGACACACACACGCACACACTCTCTCTCTCTTTCACTCCCAGCCTCCTCTCCCCTGCTCCCCCTTTCTTCCACACTGATATGCATGGGAAAACATATGCATGCACATAAACATGCACTTTCTCTCTCTCTCACACACAAATGCACACTGTTATGCATGGACACACACCCACACCCACACCCACACACACACACCCAGACCCTGTTGTCCCATCCCCATCCCCACCCCCCTGTGGTCCTTTTGGCTTCTGTTTGTGTCTCCTGTGTGTAGGGTCACCAGGACATTCCTCAGCCGGCCCCTCAGCTCTGTTCACCCGGCTGGAACAGACTGAGACCCAACATAACCGTCCACACCGGACACACACACCAGACACAACAAGACTCTAATGTTAGCTAGATGATTCTGGAATCACATTTGGTCTCAATCACACCTTTATAACAGCAATGGTAATTGGCCAAAATGGAATATAAAGTCTCTGTTAGTGGTGTTTAAATACAATACATTTGTTAAATACGTAACGTTTTGATGAACAGCGGCCACTGTAAATGCTAAAACATCAGTGTCAGTAGCACAGGTAGAGAAGAGTTACAAAGTCAGTGAACTGACTCCGTAATGTCAGTTACACATTAATATCTACTGTTAAGCTTGCTCACATTAGCTAACATTAGCCAGCATAAACTACAGGTCAGTCAGGCTGTAGCAGAAGTGTACTGGACAGAGTTGGGGTCCGATAGGTGGTTGCCTGTTGCCATTTAAAATCCGGATTGACTAAACTCAGACCATCTGATCTAATCTCTCTAAACCTAATTAGATTCGCTGAGGGATGCCAAAGGATTTAGATTTCACAAGCGGACTGGATACTGGATTCAGGTTTAATAAAATGTTGTTGAACCGTAACCCTAGAATTTAACTCCATTATCTATAGCTATTAATCTATTATATTTTAATTATCTGCTGAAGTAAGAGCACATATATTGCATATGAATTCAACTTTTCATTTGTAAAATGAATGCGTTATTTCTTCTTTTAAATGTTACATGGTGTCATGGTGACACACTGCTCTCCAATATAAAAACATCACATCATAAGATCACCTGCTGGCTGCGAATCTACAGTATAAGAGACGCAATACATTAACAGGTCATGTAATAATGAGGTAACAGCTTCTACTGTCTGATACATTATCTGATTGTAATATTCCAAATGGAGTTAGTAATTTCACACTGTTAAATTTGGACTTAGACTTTAACAGTGATGTTTTAAAATTATCTGAATAGATTTAACACTTAAGTGGCATTTTCAATGCACCTTGTAGGGCATTGTGATAAACTTGGCAAGTCTCTATATCATCAGATGCTATAATCCTTTATTGCATGATCAGCAGGGTACACAAAGCCGACTGATCATTTATTAGCACAAATACATCCACATACTGATAAGCACACTTCATCAGGACTGGCATTCCTATTGCCGTTATGTTACACCTTTAATCAAAGATATCTAGTCAGAGGTGAATTAGAAACATGACTAGTCATTAGTGATAATATTTGGAATTGACATTTCAAAAGTCAAAACTTATTGGTAGATATCTTAATTAGAGGCTCCACATATATTTATGGCAACAAGAGTTTCATTCTTTGGAGTCATGAATTACTTGATGAATTACATATACAGATAACTGTGATGTTTGTCAGGCTAATACATGGCATGATGATATTACAGCATTATTATTCTGACTGGCATTTTAATTGTGACCCCAGCATCATGACTTGTTCATTGTATTATATCAAATTATAAACATGGATAGTGAGACTATTTATGTTAAATGACTTTCCCCAGCTAGTACATTTCTACAATTATATTACACATTTGACATTTTTACTTGATAATGTGAAATTAGAATTAACTTATTATTAATCTCTTGAAAAAAACACTTAATCTGGTCATTATAAGTCTAAGTAAGCATAAAGTTCAAGCTTAAGTTTGTTTTAAATTCTGACAAAATTCTCAGAAATCCAGCACCATGACAAACACCATGATATAGAATAAACAACACAGCAAGTACTGTAACTAACGTTAGCTAAATTGTGGGTTAGCAAACTGTCACTACAAGCATTTAGAGAGCGTGAGCTGTTTAACACCAGATTATCTTCCAGCACACACACAAAACGGAAAGCTCGAGGGCCGTGAGGAGATATCTGCTGATTTTGACAAAAAAAAAAAGTGTGTATTGGATGACAGTACTGTTCAGTTTATAAATACTCACTTTTAAGACCCATTAAGGAAAACATGACAACCAAGCTGAAGGTCAAACTTGCCTCTTGATTCTGTGTATTAAGGTGCACTGCTCATCATCACAGCTGATAACTTCCTCACTCGCCAGTGCATCTAACATGAAAAGGCGGGAGCTCCACTGTATGTTATTCATCTCTAAGGCCCTACTACAAACACTGCCTCAGTTCCTTGGCTCTCTGGTCCCAGATAGTTATAATGTTGCATTCGCTGTAATACATGTTCAAACTGAGCTTGGAATAATTGTTTTCCACTACAAACGGAATGAGCAGCAGAAAGATTGACAATCTTAAGAAAATTGCTATTCGATGTGTAATTTTCTTGATGCGAAGTGAATATCTAACTTGTGTGAGTTTTCTGTGTCTGTTTATTCTTGTACACAGAAATATCAATACATTTTTAATCTTATGTCCTTTACTATATGATGGATTAGGCCTAATTGATACTTTGACTGATTGATGGATAATGTATACTAATTAATGGATACTTAGAAATGACCTAAAGCCTTCATGAGGAGGAACACACTTCACTGCACTGAGCTATATCCCTGTAATGACACAGCAAAACATTTTACTTACTTACTTCTTTTGAACGCGCAGTTGAAAGACCATTTGAAAACTACATTTTTAAGCCAAAATGAGTTAAAGTAACAATCCACAATAATTTGGTGCCATTTTTGGTGTGAATCAGTGAAAGGAGGTCTCTGTGACAAGTGTTTGTATGGTCGGGGTCAGCAAGGAGCGCGACTGACATCTTTTAAATTGGGATCCACTAGAAGCAGGGCTTCAGTGATCACAGAGCTTTCTCCTGCTCAAAATGTGGTGGGAGTGACGCTCATTAGGATAATGTGGTGTATGAATAACACTGCTAGTACACATCCCAAACTCCCACGCTGTTAGGGCTCCACAGTGCCCGGATACACATGTATACCTTAACACTTTGGGTACAGCGATCTTTGTTAATAATTCACAATATAAAACCTGGCCTCAACTACAAGAACATATTAAACCAGTGGAAGAGATCTATCAATGAGTTCCACAGAAAATGTAACCAATCGGACCTACTGCTTCAACAAACTCCAAACACAACATCCCAAAACCTTTATTTGTATAAAAATCTAGGGCTGAAACAATTCATTTCATACGCAATTAGTCAAATGGAAATTTACAACAAATTTGATAATCCAATAATCATTGAAGTAATTTATTAAGTGAAAACACCAAACACTCCCTGGTTCCAGCTTCACCACTGTGAGGAGAGCATAGTAAGTGGAATATCTGTGGGTCTTGGACTGTTGGTGTTAAGAAACAAATGATCTAAACATGACTGGGCTCTGAGAAATTTCAAAACAACACTTTGTATTAATTACAAAATTCTGTTATCCAAATCAATGATTTCAAGTTCATTGTAATAATTATGTTAACACTTTAGTTAAACATTTTTATGCAGTGTATAAACATTGAATAACTGGTTTATAACAAAGGATATATAATGTAGTTTAAGCATTTACTTAATATTAGTATTTCTTAAGAATTATTACTTCTCCAATGAACACATTTATATTTTTACAGCTCTGTTTAACTATATTATCATTTAATTTTCTGTTAATACAGAAACCTCCACTTCAGGGTGTCCAAAGGGGAAGTTATAGTTGTTGTCAAATAGATTAATAAAGACTTATATCTGCTTACGGCTACATCCCAATCTGTCACTGTACTGATGGTTTTGTTAAGATTCTACATATTTTTACCATCTTGATTTACATATTGAGATACATATTCTTGAAGAAATACATTCTTGTTAATATTGTGATTAGAACCCCAGCGAATAATTGTTAGTTAAAGTTAATCTCTCTATAATTTTTATGATTAAATCTGGGGTTGGCAATTTAATTAAGACGCACTTTTGTTATTTTTGTCAAAATTCTTCTTCACTGAATAAATCAAACGCTTTGACAGAAAAAGGGGGAAACACTCCAGTATCTGTGGCTGTCGCAGGACAGTAATAAGCACGGTCAGGCTGGCCTACCTACCAAGACTTTGTCAAGATTTTCAGTTTACAGTAATACACAGAAAACAGGAGCCAAGACACAGCAAATGTTTGCCTTTTTGCTCGATTATTAACTGAAATGATTAACTTATCATTAAAGTTGTCGACAATTTTCTATCCAATGACCATCAAATTAAGCATTTCAGTCCTAATATTGATATTCACCCATGCCTTTCTTATGGACAAAACAATTCATCAGAAAAAACAAATAATCGACAGATTAAGTGATAAGTTAGTTATAGATAGCACAGTTGTATTCAATGTATTAAATAGGCAGTAGTAAGTGAGTAATCTAAGTTGAATGAACAGACACAAACAATACTTGCACTTTCTTCAGTTTTCACTCTATACAGCAGGCTCGAGTGTAACAAGCTGAAAACTCAGCTGTTAAAAAAATATGTAGATCCGGTCTCTGTATATTTTTGTGTGACATGCCGTATATGTACAGTCCACAATGGAAGAAAAAAACACCTCTATCATATATTATTCTGCAAGTATCTGTTGTTCTGAACCTTTGGAAACAGACTTGGACAGTAGTTTGTCTACATTGTGTTTGTGTCATGTTTAACACAAGTGTGTCTTGCAAAGCGAATACATGAAAACACTCTTTCCTGGTAAACCTGAGACCTGAGAACACCTGTATGAGGCCATGTAATGAGAGGTCTTTATATGCTGTGTGTGTGTGTGTGTGTGTGTGTGTGTGTGTGTGTGTGCGTGCTCAAAGTTCCTCTCAGTGTGTGTTTATGCGTGTGGGGAGTTTGCAAGGTGTGTCTCTCTTCAAGGGAATGCCTGCCTGTAATGCGTGTCTGCATGAAGCTATCTGTGTGTAAAGAATGTAAGGTGTGTGTGTGTGTGTGTGTGTGTGAGAGTGTGTGTAATGAGGGGGTTCAGAGGGAGCTGTGATTATTCTCGCCTCCTGCGGTGCGGGTCCTCTTGCTCTGTGGGCCCCAGGGAAAGCGCCCTGTATTTAGCGTGTGGGAACGCACATTCTGCCCCCTTATCGCTGCATTGTTGCAGCCTCGCTCTTTTCTTCTCTTTTTTTAACTAATTGAATTCTTGACTCCTGAGCCACAGGGACGGCTAGGGAGAGACCAAAGAGAAAGACATGAATTTCAGGCTTTTTCTTGCGGTTGAGTGGGGCAGAGCAGTGGGGGTGGAATTGGAGTGTGTGAGGTTGGGTGGTGGTGGCGGCGGTGGTGGGGGGGGTGCAGTCAGAGAGGACCGGCTCTGGCTGGCTGGGTGGCTGCTGTGGCGTCACCCTGTACTTTGATACTGGAGGTCAAAGGTCGTCCTTCCCCGGCGGTGGTGAGAAAGTGCCGAATTGGGGACGGTTTATCCAACAATCATTTTCTCCTTTTGGAAACTTTCAAAAGCGCTTCTGGCCCCTGCAGCATCTTTGTAGTTGTGCTTGAGGAATTCTAGACAAAACAATTCTAACCCCCTCCCTGTTCTCACCTCTCTTCAGGGTGGCTTCTCCCTTCACTGACTTCTGCCCAGCCCCCCTTCTCTACACTAGTGGTCAGTGTAGCGTACCCCCATGCCAAACCCCACCCCAGCTCCAAGTCAGGATACCCACCTAGTCTGGCAGGAAATTGGCACAGAGCAACGAGCAGACATTACTGACTCTATGCTACTTGGCATGAGTGACCACCAAAGACAAATCCCTACTTTCTTATTGTGAGAAGGGTTTCAGTGTTTGTTATTTCACTTTCTTTATTTAATATGCCCTTTTCAGACATGGGATCTTTAACACAGCTTCATCTGTCTGTGTGTGATGGCTTCTGGTCAAACAGACAGGGTCTGACATTAGCTGACATCGGCTGCCAGGGAAACGCACAACAGAAAGACACATGTAATAAGGTTATCGTATTTTGTGTAAAGTTTTTGAGCACTGAATGACAACGTTATTTACATCAAATGATGTCACAGTGAAACACACAGGTAGTGAAAGACGTTCATGTCAGACCCTGCATAGGTGTCTTTTACATAAATGTTCATGTGTTTTATTCCTAAAGGAGTTTTAAAAGGTTTTACCTTTCTCCACTGATCTTTATTAACTAATTCAGTTACTAATCATCACTTCAACTATGTAACTAATATCAAATCAAATTACATTGAGTGTAGTAAAATTCATTTGTGCCTAGCTCCAGAAAGCAACTAACAAAAGTACAAAATAGAATACTATAAAATAAACCAAATAAAATGAAATATTTCACCAAAAAGAAATGATGAAACAGTATGACCACGGATGAGTCTCCTCACAAAGAGATCAAGCCATACTTGCAAGTGTCTTCTCTTCAAACTATATTTACAATTCAGCAGCTTACAGCATGAGCGTAACACCTCATTACCTGTGTCTGTATCACCATTAGATTCCATATTTACTCTTTCCGGAGGGAAAATAGTACTTTTTACCCCACTACATTTATCTGACAGCTATAGTCATTTTTTTTTACTCAGGTTGGGATTTTATATGTAAAACATATGACCAGTTTGTAAAATATGTGGCATGGTCATAGTTTAAACTACCCAAATGTTTCTAAATTAAAATGAATGAAATCAGCTCCCATCAACCATTGTAAGCAAAATGTTTTACATGTTAATGAATCACTAATAAATCATCAATAAATGCAACATTTATTAACATAAGACTGACAGAGGTCATTTGGCTGTACAATGAGTACTTTTTCTTTTTGAAATTTCAATTACTTTTTGCTGGTAATACTTCCTCACTACTTTAGTGTAATTTTGAATGCAGAATTTTTACTTGTAATTGAGTATTTTTTTCAATTGTCTTGCTTACTTTTACTGAAGCTACTTTTACTTACATAAACAAAGTAAACTGTTTTTGTGCATAGAAGATAGATAAGATAACTGAGTCACAGTGATGTTCAGAAAGGCTTCTGTCTGAATAAATATTCACCAAGACGTGTATTTTATCTCCCTGTGTATTGAATCCGACACCACTCTGTCCAGACTTGAGTTGTGTTACAGTTACGTTATAAGTCTGACTTTATGGGATTGCTGCTGTGTCTTTTACATAAATGGATATAAATTAGGATAATAATCTGGCAATTATTCAGACAAAGAGAAAATTACATCACGGGGTACATGGCTGAAAGAGGATTTATGTAGTAGATGTAGAAATTGTCCCCTGTGATGGACTGGTGACCTGTCCAGGGTGTACCCCGCCTTTCGCCCAGTGTCAGCTAGGATTGGCTCCAGCCCCCCGCGACCCTGTACGCAGGATAAGCGGTTGACGATGGATGAATGGAGGCTTACAGCTTGCACTAACTTAAGTGTTTTCAACATATACTTTACTTGAGCGGGCCGGCCAGGTATAGTTGCACCTGCCAAAGTATATTTGGAAGACCACTTGCATTTTGCAGAGAAACACAGAGAGAGATGTTATCTGGTATTACGGTAACGGACACGGGGGGGGGGGATGTTACTGTACAGAGTGTCAGTGAACGCACCACTGCAGATGTCACTCACTAACGTTAAGTTTCAGTTTACTTTATAAAACGTACTGCTGAAAATCAGCTGAGACACATACAGGGGAGAGAGAGACAGAAAGAGGCGGAGCAAGCCGGCGTGTGACAGCCGTGACAGACCAGAGGTGCAGGCTAGGTGTGTGTGAGTGTGGGGAGCAGAGCAGAGGAGCAGATTCAAGTAAATAAACACTAAACTAAGGTGGAAAATTACAATAACCTACTGTTAATACAAATGGCCTACAATATACACCACTACCGAGCCCACCTTCCACTGGCTGCCGCCACAGTTGCACTGTCTTAATGAGAGTTCAACAGTCCGTGGAGAGGATGTGTCGCGGTTCTGTCTCTTGGATCCGCGACACGAGACCTTGGACTTTTGGGTCGCGATTTCGGTCTTGGTTTCAAAACCGTTACAGCCATAGTTACTTGGCTTGAGGGATTGACATGCAAATACCCGCTTCATTATTATGAGAGGAATTGTACCTTTTCTTATTTCACACCACTGTTATTCTTAGAAGCAGCTTCCAGCACCATGGATGCAAACTGACAATCCAGAAGAAAAAGCTAATGAGTGATCTCCCAATTCCAACCCTCGTGTCCACAGAAGATAAATGAACAGGACAAGCACCCAGCTGAGCGCTGAGGTCAAAGCCAGCCTTGTCCAAGAAACCCTATCAGCCGTGACCCAGTGTGAGAGCTGACCTGCTGCTATACATCTGCAGCTGCCCAGCCCACAACCTGTTGGATCTTGTTTGAATGAGAGCAAGTCTGCAGGAAACACCTCAGTCAACTATTAGCTACCCACCTCTCCCATTTCCTATTGCCTAGACCTGCACACACCAGGTATAAAGCTGGGGAGAGACAGCAGAGAGAGGGAGATTGAGACAAGGGGGAGAGAAAGAGAAGTATAAACAAACAGGAGACTCATCACTAATAGAATTTCTCACAGATTAAAAACTTAAAGTGATCCATGATACACCATGATACAGCATGTGATCCACCTGCATTGCTTTGGAGAGTTGGCTAAAAGCAGTGAACTGGTCTGCCAGAAGTTTAAATCATGGCTGTACCAGCATGGCATTCTGGGGCCACTCTTGGCGTATGAGGAGCCAGTCGTAGATTGACTGGTAAATCTGACTCAGCTCCCTCTTCACCACAACAGTCCGGTACAATGCCCACATTACTGCTGATGTCGCACCAGTCCGCCTGTCCATCTTACACTCCATTTTATCTGCACTCGCAATCCACAGTTTTCTGGCAGAGAACCACAGCCGCAGACTTGGAGGTGCTGAATCTCATCCCGCTTAACACTCGGCTGCAAACTGCCCTAGTGCGAGGTGAGGGTCATAGTCTGATGAAGCCAACAAAACAACATCATCTGCAAAGATCAGATGTCTGTTGTGGTGGCAACCTAAGGAGGCTGTCAAAGCTGAAGAAGCGGGCCTTTTGGGCTTGTCTGGCCCAGGGGTCTCCAGAAGCTGCTAATCAAGAAGCTCCCCGGTGGCAAGGTGCCAGGTCTGGATGACATTGCTGAAAGCTCTGGATATTAGGGGTGTAACGGCACATGTATTCATACTGGATAGGGGTGGGGGAAAAAAATCGATACAGTATAGTATCGTGATATATGCCATGGCAATACTATATCGATACATGGACGCCAAGTATCGATATTTTAGTATATAAATTGCAGATGGGAGTTTTAACTTTTTGGTACTAGAATAACAAAATCTTTAGCTTTTTTAGTCCACTAGAAAACTTAACAGGACCATATAGAGGACTTAAAAAGTGATATGAACTTTTTAGATAAACAGATGTTGACAAAGTTTGACTTTAGGGACCTAATTGGAAGTTGGAAAAAGGTAATAAATTGCAATATATCTTAATATATTTAAAATAAAATAAAATTTAATTGCAACATAAATATCGTGATAATATCGTATCGTGGGGCCTCTGGTGATTCCCACCCCTAACTGGACCATTTTGGTACAGGACTTTCAGAACGGTGCAAATATGCACCGAATGCAATCTTTAACGTCAAATATAAGCCTTGTTTTGTGTGGAACATAAGTAAATTCCGAGTTTCCACACGGATTGGACCAAATCTCCACCTTGTGGCGCTACACAAGCTGCATACTTGAGCCCAGCCTCTCGCTACGTAGTGACTTGAGCATCATGGTCAGTGTAGAGAAGCCAGAGCTTGAATCATTATTGTTAAGGTCTCATGTTTGGGAACACTTGGGTTTCCTAGTGAAATAAAAACAAAGACAAGGGAAAAACTTGGAGTGTCAGACTGGGGGTGGTGGTTCCCATTTTTTTAAAAGGAGGGTGAGTTCCAATTATCTGGGTATCACCATGGGAGACTCTGACCAAATCTGATTCAAATCTGTTAAACCTCAGATCCAGGAGTAGCAATTCCATTCTGGCCATGGAACAGTGGACCAGGAAATTCCACAATTGTGGATTAATCATGAAAAATCACATCCGGGATTGTTTATTTCTTACATACCTGCTGCATTTGTTTCTACAGTGTTGTTTGAGGTGGTTATGTTTTGATGTATGTTTAGCACCGGACAATATACACATAAATTATGACATTGGGGGGGCATTAAAGTCGGGATCGTCAACCAAAACCTAAAAAAGTACAATTATATAAAATAGTTGTGTAAATTTACATTTCTTTCTTGGACCCCACTCACTCATTCAAAACATGTTTAGGCCTGTCTTTGTCTCCTAAATGCCAATCCAGATGTGGCACACTAATTATTTCAGTTATATACCATACTGGTAAACAGAAAAATAAAGTTTATGAAAACTAAAAGTTACAAAATTAGTCTGAAAGGACCTTTCAAGGTAATTTTATGAATAAAAATTATAATTCAAATTAGAAATTAGAAATCACTGTGTTTTCTGGAATGGTCAGAGTCTCATCATTGTCATCACTGAAAACAATGTACAGTAGATATTTACTCACAGGGAGAAAAACAGACAATCAAACAGAGTGTGAGAAAAACGTATCCGACCCTATTTTACCCCTGTAACCTCCTGTAGTGCCTAGTCATATTTCATTGACCCTGTCCAGTATGAGCTCCATCAATGAGGGTAGAGTGTGAGCACACAATGTGGTGTGGAAAAAGGAATATGAGAGAGAAAAAAAAGGCCAAGGTCCATGGCCACTGATGGGATCAATATCCTTTCCGAGGCGGCAGTGAGCAGGGGCGGCTGTCCTGCACTAGCCTTGGCATTTCACCGCACCCACAATAATATTCACTAACAGACCTTGAAATGATATCCAGTATCCAACAGAAACACGGGGATGGTGTAAACAGAGGTGGGATGATATGTGTTAGTTGACAATATACTGTATGCTATTTAAAGTGCATCAATTGATGAAAGCTGGATGCACTGTACAGACAAAAGAAGAAGTCAGAGACAATGGCAGTGCCATGTGCACCGATTCATTTTAGTAATTATCAAATGCAACCATCTGCTACAGCACAGCCCACACACAGAGATGGGGACTCGAGTTTGAGACTCGAACTCGAGTCTGACTTAAGTCGCACACGGTGACTTCAGACTTGACCCGAGACTCGTCCTCAAAAGACTTCAGACTTGACTCTGACTCGAGGTGCGGGACTCATGAACAATGTTTATTTTTAGGAAAGGTCTGATGAGCTTGCTGTTATTCCCCTCCCTCCGTTATCTATAAACAAAGAAGCGCTGAACGCAAAATAGGTTAGTAACCAGAGGTTAGTAAACATGTTGAGCTCAGCATCGGAAACCTAACATTAGCGTGCTTCTTGCTTTAGCTACAACCTACGGGAGGTTAATTCTGACTGCGTTATGAAAAGATGAATGAGCGTTTGCTTACTTGCCAAACTTATTTAAGTCCTGCGGGCTGCCATCACGTTAATTAATAACGTCGGCTGCAAACAGGTTACAGGTTTATTATTCATCATGTAAAGCTACAGTTTTATTTAGTTATAATGTTACACTGGGTTTGAGAGTCTGGGGGATGTGTTGACTTACAGTAGTTTATAAGCTGTCATTAGTTGTAAAGACATTGTACATTAGGCTACATGGTTGTTCTATGTAAATGAAAACAGGTTACCGTTACAGAATTCCTTATGCTATGCAGTTTTATTAGCAACCTGGTTTGAACACAGCAGGTGATACAACATTCATTATAACCACGAGAGACTTGAGACTTGACTTGGACTCTAGCTCAATTTGTTTGAATCAATGTTGTATTTAATTAGGGTTGGTTGTGTAGAACGTCAGTGCATATATAGTGCTATAAATTCCCTGGTTAAAATGTTCTACTTTTTAAACTCTTCAGTCTGTAACTGATCGAAGGACATGTTTGAGTGAAGTCGGGGAAAGTTACATTTCTAACACAAGCTGCTCTCCCTCTCTTCTCTCCCGTTCTGTGATGAAAGACATGCCTGTGGAGGCAGCAACCATTCACCTCATTCACTCTGAACTAACCTTTAAGCATCTCACAAAATCTGCAGAAGTGGCACATGGCACAGACACAAGGCCACAAACTGTTAAAGAGAGTGAATTACGACGCCTGTCTTGATTCTTACATCTGGGAAGAGAATCAGCCTTCTGACTGAAAACCATGTAGACTGCTGGAGACCAGGGTTCAACTATGTTTGAAGGCAATGTAAGAAACAATACTATATCTATATTCTGCCGATGGTTATTTAAAAACATAATTTTAGAATAACATTACGTGATAAAATAACAATAATTCAGCAGTTATTATAAAGAGACTGTAAACAGCATTTAAGCCACTAGACACCAGAATGAAACAAATAAAACTTACACACACAAAGGCTGAGACTACTTCCAAACTATGTCTGCATCAGGACAGAACATGTGGATTTGGTATTCCCACAGAAAAGTCTGTTGCATCCAAGCTACATTACACAGATCTTATTTCTGTGTTTAATGACAAACCTGCAAGGACAGTGTTTTTCACATAATTCATTCTCTGTTGTTTGAGATGTAATGTTTCAGTATTTCTTTTAGCACTTTCAGACTAAAACATGACAACATGAAAGCTGACGAGTCATAAGCGATTTAGAGTTGTTGTTAATATGTACTCTATTATCATTATGTCATCAAGTAGCTCAGACAATGTACATAATGCAGCTGGACAGTTATTCAGCACATGATTTACGTCCATTGCCAATGCATAGTTGTGTTTTTCAGAATTGTCCAGTATTAACATTCTGACTGGTAATAGGGTTGGCATAATGCTACCTAAGGTGTGCATAGTGTGATTTTGGCTGTGTACAATGCTACTGTAGGGGTTGTTCACATGCGTTGTGTCAGTCCGTTCTCATTCCTAGAGTTTCAAATACCTACGCTTTGTCACATCCTTCGGTGTCTAGTACCAACGCCCATGGCTCCCTTTAGCGCTCATTGTAGCATTGTTCAACACTATGTCTAAAAGTAGACATAAATAACATAAAAGCCTGAGTAAGGAGGTGGTTCAGGTGAACAGATGGGTCAAAAACTCGGCTTTCACTCATGAGCCAGTTAGTTTTTCCCACGTGAATAAAAAAATCAACACTGACTGTTTATAGTTATGTAAATTTTGTGACTTCAGTTATGTAAGTTAAGTCACGTAAGTAACATAGTTATTTTAACCCAAACTATGGTCTTTTCCTAAACCTAACTAAGTAGTCTTGTTGCCTAAACCTAACCAAATAGCGATGTTTTACAATGTTACCCACTATTTTGAAAGTTGCATATTTATTCATTCTAACTTAACTGGACGTTACATTTTTTATTCTTGCTAACTTGACCACGGAGCCCTACACATGCAAAAACGATGCTAAAGTGTTCCCAGGGCGTTAAAAAGCGATGCCAAGGGGTCTTGACCAAGCGTTCATATGTGACACTCCATCCATCTGTAGCATAATAGCAGAGAATAGTGGTAATCAGATACATTGGTAAAAGTCCCTTACTTTTTCAGTTCAGACCTAATTACCCGTGCAGCCCGCTGGGCAGGGCTTTGCCCCTGGCTATACAGCACTTTCTCAACTGTTTAGTATGGTTTGGTCTTACATATCTTCCTTATGCTTAATCAACTGAGGTGAAAAAAGACTATTTTCCTTTTAGCTGGAGGGGTGAGTTACTTGGTGTGTGGGGCTGAAGTGGGTTTATCAGGGAGTTGACACCTGCTTTCCAGAAGAGTTTTAATTAACCAGGCCATTGGTCAGTGAGAGGTAGGGAGCAGGTTTCCATTATAAGGGGGCGGTGGGCTGAGGTACCGTCTGCTATTTCAGCCAGCAAATTGGAGAATTAATGATGTGGATAACCTGCCTGTTCCTCTCAGATCTGAGAGACTCTCCGAGGCCTGGATCAGACAGACAAGGCCACCATGCATGTATGCTGATATACTGGATTGCTTATTTCCTTGTGTGCAAGAGCTACAGTTTTAGATTGAAAATGAGGACATATCTGCTCCTCACTTATTTACAGGGCCTAAGGACCAAGCTATGACTGGACTATAATTAAGGATTCAGATCAGATACGGGGTTAGAGGTAATTATATATATAAAAATATATATCCAGAATGAAAGCTGGTAAATATTTTACATAATGAGCTTGAACACTAATGTAGACCTGTTCCAAAACAGCTCCAATCTGTAGAAATGATGAATGAAGTGCACAATTTACATTCCCTGCCAGTGCAGGAAGTAGCGTGTCGATTTCAATTTTAACTCCATGAGAATACAGTTGTCTTTGAAACTGTTTTCAGTTTTAGATATGGGTTTCAAAGTACTGCAGCAGTATAATGTAGATAATGACAAGAGTAAAAGAGCAACCTGCTTCTTCAGTTTGGGAGATGATCTAAAGGTGTCATTTACTTCATTTAGTCAACAGATGCCCTGCTGCTAAAAAGATATTACAATGTCCGTGTCCAGATAGAAACCACAGGGGTTAACATTAACTTCTGCACTTAGTTTTAATTAATCCTGAAGCTGTTTACAAAGCAGGCAATTATTTAGCGAGATGGGAAACCCCAGACCTGTGATGTTTCCACTCTGCAGACCAAAGGATGATCACCTGCCTCTCTGCTGGACTAGCAGGTGCTGAAGTCAGGATACTGTTACAGCGCTCTGCATCTGCCTGCCTGCATGTCATCAATGCTGGGTGTGTAACTGTGTGTTATTAAGTGTCTGGGTGTGAACATGGCTGAGAAATCAAAGGCACTTCTAAATCACCACTATAAAGAATGTGGTTCTGCTCTCAGCTCATTTCTGTCAGTACCTTCAAGGATAGTGATCAAATATTTATTGTCTTTTAGGCACAAGGTGCAAGAAGTATACTGAGAAATACTATGACCAAACAAACAAAAACACAAGGAAAAAATAAATAGATAAAATAAACGGCTGCTGAATTTTAAGTATTTTGTTCTATAGATTATCAAGGGCAACTATGAAATCCATTATTTGTCTCCTTTCTATTTTAGAATCCTGATGAAACCATATCCAAAAAACCCTTAACTGAAAGGCCCAAAAATAAAGCTTAGGCAGTTGTAAAGTGATCAATCTAATCCTCGCTCATTGTCAAATTTAGATATGAAAGCAAACGTTCGTCTTAACGGTAGATATTTTCCCTTGTAAGCTAACCTATAGAACACCATATATTAAGTATCTAAGTATAAAGTATAAAAATAAGAGCTATTGTTGGTATCAATGAAATGTCCCATTTGTAACTGAAAAATTAAAGATATCAAGCATTAAAGCATGTAGAAGAAGATACAAGGGTCCTGTCAACCACAACTAAAACTTGGAAAATGGCAATATGGGGAACTGAATTTGACGAATTTACAGTTTGAGACAAAATGAGACAAACATCTGGTTGGAACAACGGAAGATGAACGGTGTGTTTCTGGGAGACGGTATAGGTACCAAATGTGCTGGCCTGGCAGAGCTGCTTGGGGCCTCACTGATGACTGTACAAAAACACAACTTTTATAACTTTATTCACTGATTTTGGTGAAAAAGAATCATATTTTATGGAGTTTATAGATGAAAAGATAGAGTTTGTTACTTTTGCATTGCCAAAATGCTGGATGGTTGTTGTGCTCTCGGATGCAAGAATCAATGAGGAGACAAGCCTGAGCTGTGTTAGGTGAGGGATTCCCACAGTCGAGCGCTGGCAGGGACCTTTCCGTTTTTTGCTATCTGTTAAATTTCTTAGCAGTCAAACAATCATACTGACCCACTAATGGTAGAGGATATTACTATGTAGTACAACATCAGCCTTCATAGAAAAAGAGCAGTCGTCAATGACTGAGGAGATCTTTTAAAGAAGAGCATTCTGTCTCTCTGTCTGCTCCTCCTCAGCGCTTACCCCGTTTAACTGAGTGAGCAATCACAGCCACATTTGTCAACCTCTTTGTAGCTCCTGTTAAGCAAACTGTGAGTGATTCTGAGCAATAGCTTACCTCAGTGTGGGGCTAATAGCAACAGACCACACTCTGTCATACAGGGATATTGTGTCTCTGGGGCAGGTGGAAGTCAAAGTCCAAATCTGGAGAAACAAAAGTCACCAGTAAGTATGTTTTATAATGCTAGCATTAACAGACACCAGTGATTCCCCTAGTATGGAGTTATAGCAGCGAAGGTGAAGCAAAATTTTTTGTCTGAATATAAAACCCCAACACAACATGTCTCCGCAGTATTGCTCTTGTGTCCATGAGCATGTGATGCACATCAGAATAGTTTAAAACTTCAGTGTCTTCCCAGTTTAATGTGAGCTTTAGATGAATGTTTTGATGTTGGTGGTCATGGTCAGGGTGGTGGGGGGTTTGTGGGTCCTCCCCCAAGAACATTTTACGTTTTCCAATGACAAATATGTAATTTCACATCACATTGGGACATTATTTTCACCATATGTCTGAACAAATAGTTGGAAAAGCTGGAGCAGATAATATATAACCAACAGCCAAAGATCAGTCTACTGGGGAAGAACTACAACCTTTAGATTTGGGGAAAGTTATTTGGTTGGTTATAATGCTCTCTACAGTGATTTAACATTTATTGCACAGCATGTTTTGGACATCACCCCCTAAAACCCTGTTAATATGACCTCAGAATCGTTACAGATACGGTTCTTCATGTTTGCCTTTTGTGTGCAACATGAGAAACCTCCTCCCTTCTGAGGTGCATTTTATTTGCACAAGAAAAGTCTCCTCATTAGCTTAAAAGGACTAGTTAGCATCACTTATTTGCTTTACTAACCTCAGCTCCTCCAGCCACCACCCCTTTCATCTGAACCAGTCGGTACAGGACGGAGCTGCAGGCTACACCAGTTTACTCTCAGATTGTAACTGATGTTCTCAACATTGGACAAGTAGGCAGTAATAAAATACAGCTACCAGTTACTTTCTGTTGAGCTAATGTAAAGTTACATACAGTGCCTTGCGAAAGTATTCGGCCCCCTTGAACTTTTCGACCTTTTGCCACATTTCAGGCTTCAAACATAAAGATATAAAACTGTAATTTTTTGTGAAGAACCAACAACAAGTGGGACACAATTATGAAGTGGAACGAAATTTATTGGATATTTCAATCTTTTTTAACAAAACTGAAAACTTAGGAGTGCAAAATTATTCAGCCCCCTTAAGTTAATACTTTGTAGCGCCACCTTTTGCTGCAATTACAGCTGTAAGTCGCTTGGGGTACGTCTCTATCAGTTTTGCACATCGAGAGACTGAAATTTTTGCCCATTCCTCCTTGCAAAACAGCTCGAGCTCAGTGAGGTTGGATGGAGAGCGTTTGTGAACAGCAGTTTTCAGTTCTTTCCACAGATTCTTGATTGGATTCAGGTCTGGCCATTCTAACACCTGGATATGTTTATTTGTGAACCATTCCAGTGTAGATTTTGCTTTATGTTTTGGATCATTGTCTTGTTGAAAGACAAATCTCCGTCCCAGTCTCAGGTCTTTTGCAGACTCCATCAGGTTTTCTTCCAGAATGGTCCTGTATTTGGCTCCATCCATCTTCCCATCAATTTTAACCATCTTCCCTGCCCCTGCTGAAGAAAAGCAGGCCCAAACCATGATGCTGCCACCACCATGTTTGACAGTGGGGATGGTGTGTTCAGGGTGATGAGCTGTGTTGCTTTTACGCGAAACATAACGTTTTGCATTGTTGCCAAAAAGTTCGATTTTGGTTTCATCTGACCAGAGCACCTTCTTCCACATGTTTGGTGTGTCTCCCAGGTGGCTTGTGGCAAACTTTAAATGAGACTTTTTATGTTTATCTTTAAGAAATGGCTTTTTTCTTGCCACTTTTCCATAAAGGTCAGATTTGTGCAGTATACGACTGATTGTTGTCCTATGGACAGAGTCTCCCACCTCAGCTGTAGATCTCTGCAGTTCATCCAGAGTGATCATGGGCCTCTTGGCTGCATCTCTGATCAGTCTTCTCCTTGTATGAGCTGAAAGTTTAGAGGGACGGCCGGGTCTTCGTAGATTTGCAGTGGTCTGATACTCCTTCCATTTCAATATTATCCCTTGCACAGTGCTCCTAGGGATGTTTAAAGCTTGGGAAATCTTTTTGTATCCAAATCCGGCTTTAAACTTCTCCACAACAGTATCTCGGACCTGCCTGGTGTGTTCCTTGTTCTTCATGATGCTCTCTGCGCTTTAAACGGACCTCTGAGACTATCACAGAGCAGGTGCATTTATACGGAGACTTGATTTCACACAGGTGGATTCTATTTATCATCATTAGTCATTTAGGTCAGCATTGGATCATTCAGAGATCCTCACTGAACTTCTGGAGAGAGTTTGCTGCACTGAAAGTAAAGGAGCTGAATAATTTTGCACGCCCAATTTTTCAGTTTTTTATTTGTTAAAAAAGTTTGAAATATCCAATAAATTTCGTTCCACTTCATGATTGTGTCCCACTTGTTGTTGGTTCTTCACAAAAAATTACAGTTTTATATCTTTATGTTTGAAGCCTGAAATGTGGCAAAAGGTCGAAAAGTTCAAGGGGGCCGAATACTTTCGCAAGGCACTGTAAGTTTTTAATTTGTCAATACTTTGAGCACAACAAATTCAATCCAGTCCATTCACCTTCATTGTGTTCGGATTGCAGCCGAAATCTCTGAGAGCGATGCCCTAAAGCCTGGGGACAATCAGGCCACGCTACTATCTGCAAGGCTGAGTCAAGTGAGAATCTTTTATTTCTTTGGTAAACTGGGGGACCTGACCCTTTCAGATCTTTTGGGTGCTTTTACATCAATGACACTATGTGCACTTGTCCTAAGTATCTTTATTATCCAGCATCTCAATCTTTCTCTAACCTTAACTGTGTATTTTAGTTGCCTAATCTTTTTTTAAGCATTTGAAGCTGCCCTGAACAATTATTGTACAAATAAACAACTGTGAAATGTCAGCACGGTCTGAATGTATATTGTTAAACATTTTGGAAATAAATTCAGCATGAATGTGCAGTCTGATATAGTGAAGAAAAGCACAATCCATGTGGCATTATCTTTCCCTCTAAGATATTTTGCAAAATACTTACATGTGGACATAAATTGATGTGTTGGATTTTAGATTGTATATTTTGAGGATGATTCTAGCAGCACAGAGGTGGATGAAGCTGCAAAGTCACAACGATCTCTCATTATTCAGCTCTTGCTTACTTTAATGTTTCTACACTATTAAAATAAATGAGCACCAGTCAAGTCTTACTGTTTATGGGCTTTCATTAACAGCTTTTACTCCCATGGCTTCTAATGAGACATTACAGTACGAGAAAAAACTTTCAGTTATATGCAGAGACTTTAAATGGGCAAATTGTTCATTATTGCCCCCTTTGGTCTGATCGATGACAGCTGTGTTGGACAATAATTTTACAGTTTTCATAAACATGTCATAAGGGTAAGCTTTCACTGTACGACATTTGACTTTCATCAGAGGTTTTCAGGATGTTCAGATTTTTCAATCAAGCAAGCAACAAGAAGTAATATGCATGATATGGCTATGATATGTAATACGCCCGCAAACCGTAGAATCTGGCATCCTAACGCTAGCAGCCAAGTCCTGCAAGTGCCAATTTCTGTCTCGAGAGAAATAACTCTTCAAGAAGAGCATTTGTGTTGCCAAAAAATTGTAATTTGCGGCTTCAATGGAGTGTTAAAATGTAATGACCCGAGGTGGAGCCGAATGGGGGGTGGGGGTGGGGTGGGGGGGGACGACGACTTGGGAATTAGCCTGCATCAAAGGAGTCTTTGTGAGCTCCTTCACCCCTCCCCACCTCACTAACACACAATAATTGTTTGAAATAATGCCTACTTGCACAGAGAAACTGGGTTCCACAAGGCAAGTGCTGGGTAGACGAACACACTCGCATACACACACATGCACACGCAGATAAGACACTGGCTCAATTTGTTGCCACATACCTCCACTCTGCCCTGGCCCTGTGGCCTTTCACTTCAAATTATGTTCTGCTCATGGAAAATATAGTCAGGAGGTTTTATTCTATAGCAAACAACTCACTCACTTGACTGCTCCCACTGGTATTGGAGGAAAACCAATATAACATTTGAGTGCAAATGGCAAACTCTCACCACAGGAAATGTAAACTGCAGGGCGCTGGCTCCTCTCTGCTGTGATGCTGAAGTGAGCACTGAACTCTCAACCCACAATCATGGTACCCTCCCTAGACCCTTTGCTCTCTCTGTCTCTCTTTTTCATTTTTACCCCCAGTGCAGACTCTCAGTGCAGACTGCAGCAACGGCAGGGTAAACAGGTAAAACTGTTTGCTTGTATTTCCCCTCAAAGCTCCAGAGGGGAACTGTATAGTGTGCCTCTACTTGCTTGCTGCTATGGCTTCCAAAAAAGTACTCCTTTAGGTGCCAGCATGACTGTAGCTTCACATCAAAGTGTTCTTTAGTGCTGCCTTTGTATCGCAATGGATGGTAAGAATATGTGTGAGTGTGTGTGTGTGTGTGTGTGTGTGTGTGTGTGTGTGTGTGTGTGTGTGTGTGTGTGTGTGTGTGTGTGTGTGTGTGCGTGCGCGTGCGTGTGTGTGTTAAGTGTCTGTGAGTGGGAACAAAGTGATTTACTCCTCCCTTATGCTTCAAACACATTACAGACCCTGTCTTTTCTCTGTCAGTAGCTGCCAAAGAAAAGGCCTTCCCAATTTTGCCAGTGGTTACGTAGCATCCCTGAGATCTGTAGCTTGACATTAATGCCTTTTATACAGAGCTTAGTGTGCACTCCATAGCCCTTTCATCCACACTGTGCTGGAAGCAGGTTGAACAGTTGACTTTCAAGATGAAAATGTGAGCAAGTCCAGATTATCGGCCCGCTTTAAAGTAAACACATTTAGCAGTCTGCTCTCTGTCAGATATTTTGAGATCCCTATGTAGCTGTAGACTATGCACTACACCACAATGTGATCTATTTACAAACCCATTAAAATCACATCTATTTTAATTTATGGAAAATCTAATGTTACAGTCCCCTCCAAAAGTATTGGAACGGTAAGGCAAATTCCTTTGTTTTTGCTGAAGACATTTGGGTTTAAGATCAAAAGAAAAGCAAGCCACTGTGAAGCTGAGAAAAGACTGACCAGAGCCAGTGGACAAACATTGGGCATACCAAGCACAACAATTTGGAATGTCCTGAAAAAGAAAGAAACTACTGGTGTACTGAGCAACAGACGTCGAACAGGTCGGCCAAAGAAAACAACAGTAGTTAATGACAGAAATATCGTGAGAGCTGTGAAGAAACCCCCCCAAAACATAAGAAAGTGACATCAACAACGACCTCCACAGTGCAGGGGTGAAGGTATCACAATCCACTGTTGGAAGAAGACTCAGAGAGCAGAAATATAGAGGCCACACCACAAGATGCAAACCACTCATCAGCAATAACAATCGGAAGGCCAGATTGAAATTTGCAAAGAAATACAGAGATGAGCTGCAAAAGTTCTGGAACACGATCTTATGGACTGATGAGACCAAGATTAATCTCTACCAAAGTGATGGAAAGGCCAAAGTGTGGAGAAAGAAAGGAAATACTTATGATCCGAAGCATACAAGCTCATCTGTGAAGAATGGTGGAGGTAATGTCATAGCTTGCTTCTGGAACAGGCTCAGTAATATTTATTGATGATGTAACTGATGATGGTAGCAGCCGCAGAATGAATTCAGAAGTGTACAGAAACATTTTGTCTGCCAATTTACAGAGAAATGCATTGAAATTAATTGACAGGAAGTTTATCATGCAGCAGGACAATGACCCAAAGCACACTGCCAACAAAACAAAGGAAAAAAGTGGAAGGTTTTAGACTGGCCAAGTCAATACACTGACCTTAACCCAATAGAGCATGCATTTCACCTCCCTAAGAGGAGACTGAAGTGAGAAACACCCCGAAACAAACAAGAACTGAAAGAAGCTGCGGTAAAAGCCTGGAATAGCTTCACAAATGAAGAATGCAACAGTATTTCAAGTATTTCATGTTGCCTTTTAATCCTTGTCATACAATATTTGCAAATGGATGGAGTTTAACTCACAACATTGGTTAGTCCCGTAAAATAAAATAAAAAAGATGAAGTACACATAGCCAAACATATGTGGATTTCCAATCAAAGACACTAGAGGACCCTGGGCTAAAATGTGTTGTGGGCCCTTACTGACCCCCCCTCTGGGGGCCCCCTTTAATAGCATATCTTCACAATGGTGTCCAATCACTAAAGACACATTTATCATATTCATTGTACACATAAAAAATAAAATTTTTGATGTTCACTCAAATGAAGTCTCTCCTGACACAATATATGTAACACAAATCCAAAAATAAAATAATAAAGGCCTACATTTTCGCTCTGGGCTCTTCTGAAAGACTGGCACTCAAGATTGGTTAATAATGTAGGCACTGCCGAAAGGCTTCATTGAGTAATTTTAGTTTAGTGGTCATTGGTTCCAATAAAATGAGTAACGCCTGCAAATAAGTCCAAATCACAACTTTTTTTCATCCTGGTCCTTCCACTTCCTGGGCACCATCACCACCCAGGACCTCAAGTGGGAGCTGAACATCAGCAGATGTGGATGTACTTCCCGGGGCAGCTGAGCTGACAATGATGGTCCTGCTAAGGACAAGGGCAGACTGCTGCGTATCGTTCAGCCTGCTGAGAAGATGGCCCAAAACCTTGCACCACAAGAACAGCTTCTTTCCGTCTGCAGCTGGCCTCATCAACAAGGCCTAGGACACCCACTGACACTAACTCTCATACTGTATACTCATAATGTAAATTTGCACATGTAAATAATTTGTATATCCCTGTACAAACATAATTTAAACATAATATAACAGCCACATTGTATATCCTTAATCGTTTTCTTATTATTGTTAATTTTATATTTATAATTTTTGACCTGCAGTACTTGCTTTATCTTACCTACATTATGTACCTACTATGTTTCTTGTTATGTACCAAAATACCAAAGCAAATTTCTTGTATGTGTAAATTTACCTGACAATAAAGCAGATTCTGATTCTAATTCTAGTTTGGAGTGATTTGCATTCCAAACTAAACCCTACTATTTTGAGACTCCGCTGATTTCCAGTAGCCTACATTTGATTTGCATATAACTTTTAAAGCATACAGTGTTAAAAACAAAAACATACTGTTGTATAAAATCTCAGTGTAATCAGCAGCAGTGATTAAAGATTTCCCTAAGCTAGAAGTAATGGGCTCAAACCATGGAAAATGTCCACGGACCAAAAGTGCACAAATTTTTGTTGCAGCAGCACAACATGATTGTAATTAGCCTTGGTGCAAATATTTTTCTTGTGGCCCCCAGACCCAAAAACACATTTTTGTACACACAGGCATACGCAATTTTACGCAATTGCAAACCTGCAGTCTTTGATCAGCACCACGGACAGCAGCCGAAGTGCCATTAGCAAATCCCTGACTCAAACCACCACAGTCGGCCGTCTCCGACAGTATGAATGAATGGATGACAGCATTTGATCACGATCCACGTGTCAATTGTCGCTGTCCCTTGTGGGCCCTTGTAAACAGCTGGGCACTGGTGGTACTTACGTCACTGGTTTGTTGACATACTTTTGGCCACATACTGCCATGTATGTACACAAAGTATTTGACCAAGGCTTGTCCTCTACTCATGCAGGTCTTCTGTTTGGTGTTCTGCTTCCAGCAGAGTACTAGACCTGAGCCATGTCAACTTTGGTTATGTTATTGTTGATCAGAAATTGATGTTATTCAGTCATGAACCAGTGGAATTACCTTGGACTGGGAAGCCTCAGTTTCCTGGCTGTCGTAGCAACAATGCTGTTTGCTGCATCCACACTTTCGAGTGACATGTCATCTTTCAACTTCACTCACGCAGTTGTCGCCTGGTTGAAGTGGTGATGGCCAAAAAATGGAGGTCAGATCACACAGGGTCATTATCTGCAAAGGCACATTAGATGATTATCTCTGCAGCTGTTCTTTATGGGTCACTGCAGGCTGCTGTTAAAGCTGTCAGTCAGAGAGGAATAAGTCAGCTTCTCCCTGCAGTTAGGGCTCATCCACAATATGGACACCCACACACTAGTAAATGTCATCACACTGCCTGAATGCAAAAATGAAAATACAGGCTAAAAACAAAAACCCATCAATAAACCCTCCACAACAATGAAGCCCACTCTTTTGGTATGCATAGGCATTTTGACCAATAATATACACTTTAGGTTTAAGTGTTTGTTGAATACCAACTCCCTGTCCATTTGAATGTCACATAATGACAGGAGGGAATTCAGGAGGAGTCCAGTCAAGGTCAGATGAGAAGCAGAGGGAAGAGTCAGAAGAAACTATAGGGAGTGTATAATCACTAGCAAGGCATTGTGTCTGCTTCTACAACTTCATCAGTCCAGCCACTAATTAAGACTAATTAGTAGGCACTGGGGAAACAGGCAGGCTCAAAAAACTTAATTAATGTGAGGACCCGTTATGTCTGGGCAGAACAACTTCCTCAGCACCTGCTTAGCATAAGATAGCACATTAACCTACCAATGCTTGTAGGCTGTTGAAACCATGGGCGTAAATCTCATCTCACAGTAGTGGGGGGGACAATAAACTAAACTAAAATTTCACAAGAGCAATTTTTGAGGGGGACACAAATAATACAGCCAAAATTGTACTTGTAGGCCTATAGGATATGTGTACACAGAGAGAAGTCTTACTACTAGTTTTCTGGCCAACAACACAAAGCAATAGTTGTTGTAGTAGACCTAAATTTATTAGTTATGCATTTTAACAAATTTATGAGAATTGATACCCAATTATGAATTTTTAAGATTCATAAAATCATTTTATTTAATTCCTCGTTAAGGGCACCACCGGAGTTGTTATAATCCTAGAGTCTCCGGACCTCTAGGTAGTTTTGAATAATTATACAATTATTACTAGTGATCAGTTAGTTAATAATCGCTCAATTATCTTAAATCAGTCAGTCAGTCTCATATCTAAGGAGTCAATTCTCTTGGCAGGAACTATAAATAGGCAGCACACACAGCTCTTGATTATATTACAGTGAATTTATTCTCTAACTAAGGTGATAAAAAGATGGTTGAATACAGGGAACATAAACATTTGCTGAACAATGAGCCTGGAGGTTCGATTGTGGGAAGCATTTGACTCATACGGCATAGGAGCTAATTAAAGTAAACTAATGCTATATTTTAGGAGTTAAAATGGACATCTGATCACAGAACATGTGTTAAGTCTTACTGCTTGTCGACAGCCTGCTTTCGGCCTGTTGCACGGGTCCCACGCTAGCTGCCGATCCTGGCTTTTTGCTAGGGATTCTCCAGGGTTCTCCGTGTCTGATTGAAAACGCCTCCTCCGTCTGGCAATTCGGCTGTTTTCAGGTTTCCTTCATTGTAGCTGGCGAGACCACGTGGCTTGGTCTGACCTCGGTGAAGTTGGCTCGACGAAAAAGGCTTAAAATAGAACTTGGTCGTTCCTGAATTAGTCCAGTGTAACTTAACGGACTCATAACTTTAACAAACAAAAGAAATAAAGAAAATAAAACAAACTGAAGGCAGATCGATGTCGCGGCGCTTCAGGTGTGTAGCTTCAGGCGAACAAAAGGCCTGTCTCGCTGGCCGAGTCTGGGCGTTGCCTGGCGAGGCACGCTGCTCCTGCCGAAGCGTCCAGAGGGGCGAGCCGAGTGGCAGAGCCAACAGCCAAGAGAAGAGAGAGAGAGTGCGAGCAGGTCGCGTGTCGCTCTTTTGTTGCCTGGGGCGTGGTTCCCCAGGGGGCGTCTCAGGTTTCCCAAGGGACTGCCTTTCTAAACTTAATGTCTAAAGAAAAGAAATCTATTTGCACGTATTATAATCAAACATTTTCCACAATCGAACCTCAATGGTTGAACGGTTGTACTGTTCTAGGCATTTGGTAACAGGAAACAATTGTCACATTAGTGGTCAGGATATTTATACATTTAACGGCATTTCCGATGAGGGCATGTAATACTTATTTCGCCCACTTGGGGGAGCTCAGGTTACATGAGGAAAGCTTGGATTACATTAGATGAAGGAGTGTCTTGCTGAAAATAAAAACACTGCACAAGTAACTTCTTTTCAGCACTAATAAACAACAGACAGCAACAACAGTTAACATATAACATAACTACTCAAATAGAGGCAAACGTAATCAGGTAACTAAAGATTTAATTAAACTTTGAGTCTTTGGAGATTGCAGTCCAGTTCAGTGTCTGGACAATGTCACACTTAGGTGAGACAAGGAGTATCCCTTTGATGTGGTAATAAAACAAAGAATAAGGTCAGTTGCCACGGAAACGTGTGTGGGGGGGCCAGTTTTGATAGGCTGTTCAGGGAGATGCCAATGGCTGGCTCGTGTCCCTTTGTCAGTTTAACAGTTAGGCACCGTGTTATCAGCTTCGTAGATCAAAAAGGTGCCAGTTTTACGATCAACTGCCCAGGCATAGTACTTAAAGAAAGCAACTTTCCACCCCCCCTTCCGCTGGGGTCTCTTCAGCAGTCTGTTGAAAGTTGATCTTTAACCCCCCTGCTCCTCTCAGGGAGAGGAAAAGAGGAATTTGGAGTAGCTCCAAATTTATTCAATATACAATGCACAAATCCACACCGCTGTCCCGCTACAATACCAAGGCGAGAGGCCATGAAGAGCTTTAAAAGTAATCAATAGAATTTTAAAGTCAATTCTAAAACATACTGGGAGCCAGTGTAATGAAGCTAAAATAGGAGTAATGTGGTCATATTTCTTTGTTCTGGTTAAAAGCCTGGCAGCTGAGTTCTGGACAGTCTGGAGTCGATCAATACATTTTTGGGTTAAACAGGTGAAAAGGCTGTTGCAATAATCCAGGCGTGATGAGATGAAGGCATGTAAAATGGTCTCGGTGTCCTTAAAAGTTAACATAGATCGAATTTTTGCTATATTTCTAAGTTGATAAAAACATGATTGAACAAGCATTGTGCTGTACTGCTCGAAATTTAAATTACTATCAAACCAAACACCAAGGTTCTTTGCCACAGGCTTAATGTGATTTACTAGGGAACCAGCAGATGGCAGTATTTGATTTGCCATCTGCTGGGACCCGATGACCAGGATTTCTGAGTTCAGCTGGAG
>NC_060164.1:364892-365673 GCF_021292245.1 Micropterus dolomieu | reverse complement strand
AACGACCCTAAGCACACCGCCAAAGCAACAAAAGAGTGGCTGAAGAAGAAGCACATCAAGGTTCTGGAGTGGCCTAGCCAGTCTCCAGACCTGAATCCAATTGAAAATCTTTGGAGGGAGCTTAAAATTCGAGTTGCCAGGCGACAACCTCGGAACCTGAATGATTTGGAGGCTGTCTGCAGGGAGGAGTGGGCCAACATCCCTGCCGAAATGTGCACAAACCTTGTCACCAACTATAAAAACCGTTTGACATCTGTCCAGGGGGTCAAATACTTGTTTTTCCTCATCAGATGGTTATCAATTTTAATAAATTCATATGATGTGATTTTCTGGAATTTTCTTTGGGATTCTGTCTTTCACTGTTAGAATGTACATATGATTAAAATTGTAGATCGTTGCATTCTTTGTAAGTGGGCAAACCTGCAAAATCAGCAAGGGGTCAAATACTTTTTTCCCCCCACTGTATCTATGTGTGGCCCTGCGATGGACTGGCGACCTGTCCAGGGTGTACCCCGCCTTTCGCCCGATGTTAGCTGGGATTGGCTCCACCCCCCCCCCCGCGATCCTGTACGGATGGGGACTTACAGGATAAGCGGTTGATGATGGATGGATGGACTTAAAATAATCGTGTAAATAGAAAAACAATACAAACGCAAACAGGGCAATAAAAGTGCGTTTTAAGTTTAGAAACATTTTGAGTCCCCCCTCTCTTGCCTCACAGTGGTTTGGTCCACTGCCAGTTTTCCCTCTCACAGGAGTCCGGTGATAGAAAACCAGTTCC